>NC_057797.1:8039761-8044337 GCF_018294505.1 Triticum aestivum
TCGACGCCCACGTCACTTGTGGGACGTGGATGTAGTGTCCGACACCGATGGCCACATGTATCTCACACCCACGATACTTGCTATTTAGGGTTTCCTCTACCGCTCGGTGACCCTCGACGACCCTCGTTCCGAATAAAAAAAAGAGGAAGAAGAAGAAAAAAAGAGGAGAAGAAAGAATAGAGTTCTATTCTTTCTTCTCCTCTTTTTTTCTTCTTCCTCTTCTTTTTTTATCCTTGAAGCGTTGTCGAGGCCACCCCAAACCCTAGAGAGCAGCGTCGAGGCCACCCCAAACCCTAGAGAAGCAGCGTCGAGGCCACTAATTAATATTAGTTCTACGTTTGCCACTAATATATCCATCTGTCATGTTTGAATAATAATTGCCATGTTGTAAATATTTGTAGAAACTATGGACACCGCCCGAGACGAAGTACAAGAAGAGTTGTTGGGGGACATAATCGCACGAGGAAGTGATGCCGTCTGCTTGTTGTTTCTCAACGACACCGATGGTCTGGAAGCAGCTGGCTATGATTATGATGGCTCCGGTGACCTAATGCCGGTGCAAGAAGGAGACCGTGGGGACGGCTCCGCTGACCCAATGCCGGTGCAAGAAGGAGACCGTGATGACGTCTCCTGTGACCGAATCGAGTCCGGCCAGGTATATATATTAGTTAAGCTTCTATTGACTTGCTAATTGATGCATTCATTGTTTTGGTATGTACATATATTAATTAAGTCTTTGTTCTTTTTTCTAGCCCTCCGGATCGAGCACAACTTCGGTAAAGAGACGAGGCCCGAAGAAAAAGTTGAGCTCGGATGAAAAGTTTGAGATCATAGCAATCGCGCCCGACGGCCAACCGATTGAACCCCTCCGGACAAAGAGTGCATTTGTTGCTCAGTGCAGGGTTTTGGTTGGGGACAAGATTCCGACCAGCATCCAGCAATGGTTAAAGCCGGCTACAGAAGACCCTGAGGTGTCTTATGTCAATGATATGCAGAAAAATGATCTTTGGACTGAGCTGAAGTCAAATTTCATCCTACCGCCAGAGGATGATCCAGAGAAGCCAGTTAAAGCGCAATTAATCAAGTCTTTTGCTCTTAAGAGGATGGCAGAACTATTCAGGAGGTGGAAGAAAGAGCTGAATAAGTTTGTCGAAAATAAAGAGACACCAGAATTCAAGGGCAGATATGAGAAGATCAGAGATCACTGGCCCGCATTTGTGGCCCACAAGACATCGGAAAAGAGTAAGAAGATGTCGGCGACAAACAAGCAAAATGCTGTGAAGAAGAAGCATCACCATCACACTGGGTCAGGTGGCTACCTCATAGCCCGGCCTAAGTGGGCCAAGACTGAGAATGATCTGGTTGATAAAGGGATCGAACCAGAGACAATTAACTGGCCAGACCGTTGCCAGACTTGGTTCTTCGGGGCTGGCGGAACCTTGGACCCTGTAACAGGGAAGTGCATTTGGACGAATGATCAAATGGACATACCAGTCAGGAAGCTTTGGAAGTATATCGAAGCAGCGCAGCAAGGGACGTTCTTTCCAGATAGAGAGAACGACGAGCTCACAATGGCCCTCGGGAATCCTGAGCACCCTGGACGGACACGAGGCACGCCAGGCTCCATTCCGTGGAAGGTTGGGTTTCTGGACGCAGGCGGTTACAAATCCCAGGAGAGGAGGAAAAAATTACAGCAGACCCAAATACAGGCGCTGCAAGCAAGGGTACAAGCGATAGAGGAACGAGAAGCAAATCGCAGCAAACGTACTGCCGAAGCTTCCCCCGAAGCTACCCCGCCATCTCAGCGGAGAAGTAGCGTGGCTTCCACTGAGCTGCTTCAGCCGGACCATGCCTTGACGGCTCCTGCCAGCTATCCCGTGGATGCTATCACGGAGTGTAAAAATTGCCAGGTCAAGGCGGCTGCTGGCTCTGTTTATCCTACTAAACCCGACGCAACTTTTCACTGCCGGCCGATTCCAGAAGGATATCCTAGGGTGATGGTGGATGAAATAACAAAGGGATTTGAGGACCTCCAGCTTGACCACCCTACCGGTGAAGGGGAAACTAGGCTAGGGTCTGCTCTGAAGACTCCATGCCTATGGCGGAGGGAGCTCATCAACCTTTCGAACTGGATGCCTCCGCCTCCTCCTCCTCCTCCGGCAAGTCAGGGCACTCCGCCTCCTCCACCACCACCTCCTCCGGCGAGTCAGGGCACTCCGCCTCCTCCACCGCCTCCTCCTCCGGCGAGTGACGATCAGGGCACTCGACTGGCTCCTTCTTCGGCGCGTGGCAGCACTCCGCCTCCTTCTCCGCCTGCGCCGACGCGCCCGAGCAGGCAGCCTCCTCCTTCTCCGCCTCGTCAGCAAGGGCGGAAGAGACATGCCGCCGCTCCGGCTGCTCCGGCGCGTCGTAGTCCTTCTCCTCTGCCTCATAAGCAAGTAAAGAAGACAGCCGCTCCGTCTGCTCGGCCGGCGTCTAGCAGTACAGCCGGAGGCGGGAGGACATACAGATTCGGTCCTTCTCTGAAGACTCCAGAGAAGTTACCATACGAGAGGACCCCGGAGGAGAACGCGAAGATCGCGCGAACCGAAGTGGATGACTGGTTTCAAGGGTTGAAAGCAAAGAGACATCCACCTCCGGAGGAGAAGGTAGATCCGGTGAAAGTGAAGCGCACTCTGGCTGCCCTGACAAAACCACCCAAGTCTCCGCCGAAAGGAACTATGAGCGCATTATTGGAAAGGAATTTGCTGAAGCAGAGCGGTCGGGAAGTACTGTCAGTGATCAAAGGCTGAAAGAACGACGAGCTGGGAAACAAATTGCCCAACTTGGCGAACAAGCGAAGCAATCGTGCCCCCCGCTCAACGTGCCTAGCGACAACGTCGCTAATGATCCGAGGATGGTGCCCGGTTATAGCAATCTTGCCGATTACCTGCCCGATGATGTACATTATGAACCCATGGAGGTGCAGATACAAAGATACGAGTACGGGAAGCCTCTCGTCAAAGATGAAAGATCTCTATCAACGATGATGCGAAGATTGCATGATTGGTACTTGAAAATCTGCAGAGACTCTGGGGGAGGAGTACTTTGTATGTGAAAGTTAAAAAGGAGCATGACCTCGTTGGAATTGAACTGTTGCCTGTTCCATTTGAGCAGTTCTTTCAGTTTTTCAATCAATTGGCCCTCGATAAAACAACGGTCACCTGCTACTGTCTGTAAGTAGTACTACTTCTGTCATTAAGTCTCTCTATATAGCTCAGCTCTTTTATTGCATGTATTTATAATCATCCTCACTATATTATGCAGATTGAAGATCGCCGAATTGAAGAAAAGACAAGTCGGTGATATTGGGTTCATTAACACATATCTCATAGATGCAACTCAGGTTAAATTTCATGCCACGGATACCGAGGCCAACTTGCTACGATCGTTGGTAATAAATGAAAACAAAGATATAATACTCTTTCCTTACAACTTCAAGTGAGTGTTACTGTCTTGTGCGTATTCGGTTTCCCTTATATATATATTAGTCAAGGTTATAGTAATGTAATTGATGAGTTATGCATGTGTGTGGAGTTACCACTATATTCTCCTAGAGATTAAGCTTGAGCAGGGACTAGTAACTGTCTTAGACTCAAAATGAAAAGATCCCCATGACTATGCGGACATGACTCAAATGCTCGAGAAGTAAGTTAAATCGATCATTATCCACCATATCAACAACTTTGTTCATTTCCTGATATATCAATTAATTATTTCTTTGTCTGGCAGGATTTGGAAAAAATTCTCCAAAAAAGCTCCAGGACTCCCGAAGAAGCTGCAATTTAGACACCCGAAAGTAAGTACTATAGTAGCATGTTCTGCGCATCTCCTATTGATTTGGCATTCTTGCTTATCAGTTTGATTGACCTTTATTTCTTGTAAAGTGGTTGTGGCAGGAAAAAGGGAATGATTTCTGTGGATACTACGTTTGCGAGTCCATCCGCCACACGACCTGTGAGCGGGGCTACACTGACGAACAATATGAAGTACGTAAATACCAACATTCACAATTTTATTTTATTACCATCATTTGTGTTGAGTTTCATTCATTCATATATATATGTATTGACCCCCTTCTTCCAATTAGATGTTTCAGAAGCGGGATGAACTCCTAGCACCAGCTCACATGCGAGCAATTCAAGAGGAATTGGCCGTATTCTTTCTTGACCACTTGATCGCTGAAGACGGAGAATACTATGTGGACCATGAGTCCGTATGATTATATTTGTAAGAGATAATTATTGTATATATGTAGCCGGTAGTGTCGGATAGATATACGAGAACTTGTTGTTCGACCAATCTCTCGGAGAAGGAGAGGTGGTCGATATCACTTCTCTCTGTATGCATATATGTTCATGATGATCTTCTGTTTCCTTCGTTTACTTACTAGCTAGCTAGCGTGTCTAGTCCTCTCTATACGTATGTATAGTACGTAGCGTCGACCAAGCACGGACATAAGAGAGGACACTTCTCTCTATTAATTATAGCTAGCTAACACAATATATGAAACACCTAAATTAACCCCCCCAAAACC
>NC_057797.1:8044608-8281237 GCF_018294505.1 Triticum aestivum
CCCCAGCCACAAAAATGCTGACGCGTGGATGCCTATTGGTCCCGGTTGGTGCCACCAACCGGGACCAAAGGGTCTCCTGCCTGGGCTCCGCGCACAGGCCACGTGGAGGCCCATCAGTCCCGGTTCTGGATTGAACCGGGACTAAAGGGGCAGGGCATTAGTACCGACCCTTTAGTCCCGGTTCAGCAACCGGGACAAAGGCCATTACGAACCGGGACAACAGGCCCTTTTTCTACCAGTGCCTTCAGCCACTGTGGGATCTGCCATGGCCAGGTATGCCCATCTCCCTCGCCCTCCTCTGGATCCCCTGCCCTACTTTGTATTATTGTTCTTCTCATATACTGTCAAATTTCCATGGATGGGATCTGATGAATGAGTATCCCGTGTCTGCGGCAACTCGCATGGCCTGATCCGGAAGTACGGGTGTGCTGCAGGGATTGCTTCCGCAGCATCGCCAAGGACATTGGCTTCATCAAGGTATGAGTCACCCCACAGTTTATTGATTTTCTCAATCATGTGCCTGAGCGTGATGACTGCTGGGTAGTAATATGTTACCCCATGCTTTGCTTTCAACAATATATATGCTTTGTCTACAAGGCCTCTTGGTATGGCACAAAATTTTTAATTCGTTGGAGACTACCATCTGGTAGTGTGAGTTATTACATAATGTAGTGTAATGTATGACATCTTAGATTCACATATTCAGAACAAATCTCTGTGTTGCTCTCCTCATTCCCAGAGTAAACCCGGTTAAGTTCTGCAATCATCACCTCATGTTCTGCTTTCATTATTTTGTATCTGTTTGAACAATGTGTAATTTCTACGTACCATAAGTCATCTTGGAATGGACGGAGTTGTTCATGACTACATGATATTAGCTATGTTTGTTTGTTACTCCCACCTATATAAGTCTTGCTCTGTTGCATCTATCTCCAGTCTCGGCAATTTTACTAATTGTTAACTACCAAGTTTCTTCTGAGCATACCAGTCCATTTCAAAGCACCACAAATCGAGTGTATTGCATTTGTTCAAGTAGGTATATGTACATTGTATATATTTATTTCCTGAATAACGATGATTTATTAGAAATTGAGATGATTTTCCTATTGAAAAATGTTGTTTCCATTTCCACTTTATCTAACTAATTGTAGGTTTTATGCACCGGTTTTTAGGTTTGGGTAAATTATTCTTCACATGCAGAACCTGCCATAAATGAATTGACGGTGCGCTCCTCTTGCTTGTTGCTAGGTATGTCTAATTCTGGAGTTAACAAATCAGCTTGATGTGATGATAATGTATGTTAGCTTTTCTTGTGCTCAGGAAAGTGGCTTGGCAACCGCCAAACTCGTACCCCGAGTTTTTAGATTATCTGTTGACTGATCTTAATGTGGGTGCTATCTTAGTTATTAATGTTCTTTCCTGATGTACATGAATGACACTTTCTGGTTTGGCAATGAATAATGTGTTGGTCTCTTGATAAGAGGTGTATGAATGTGGTTTAAAAATACCAAAAAATGTTTGATTAGTGCTATTGTTTGCAGCTATCGGTAAAGTTGTGATATATCTTTAACCATTGTCGCTTGTCTACACTGTCAGCGGCTTAACAACTACGGAAGCATGACTAGCGCGCTCAATAACGCCTCAAGAGGAGCCACCAGGTGGCGCTCCAACAACTAGTATATAAGTAAGACTATCCCAAATCCCTAATATGATAGGGCAGCCTCACGGATTAACACCTTATTAAGCTGCTGCTTCTTCGACTCTGAAGGCAGTATTGTCAATGGCGTCCTTTGCAAAGATCGGCATGGAGTGCCTACAAGATCCTTTGCAAAGCCGACGCTGACATGGTAGACGACCTACTCGCGTTCCTCGGTGATGCCGACCAAGCCAGCGCCAAGGACCTGCGCCTCACCCGCGACAACGTCAATGCCTTGATCATGGTAAGTACGGTAACAGCAGTACTCTATGATATGACACACACTTGCCCCAAGAATCTAATGTTATTACAAATTTTAATCTTGCCGTATATATTTCTCTCTAGTAGTTGTAAAATTTCTCTCTTTTGGATTTAGTAATTTTAAGTCAATGAAGTTGCACTTGATTACAAAATATGTGGACGTTGAACGCAGGACATGTTGTTTGGCAGGCCGGATAATGTCGGCTTCACCATTGAGTGGGCAATGACAGAGATGATTCATTGCCCTAACATCCTTCTGCAGCTGCATCGGGAGCTCGCAAACATTGTGGGGTTTGAGCGGATGGTCGACGAATCGGATCTTGCCAAGCTCCCCTTCCTTAACTGCGTCATCAAGGAGACGCTTCGGATGCACCCGCCGATCCCGGTTATCCTCCGTGGGACCACCAAAGATTGTGTCCTTGGTGGATACTCGGTGCCCAGGGCCTCTCGCGTATTCATCAACACGTGGGCAATCAACCGAGACGGCGAGGCATGGAAGAACCCTGACACTTTCCGGCCATCCAGGTTCATGCTCAACGGGGATGCCCTCGGGCTAGATCTCAAGGGCGGTTGCTATGAGTTCTTGTCATTTGGTTCTGGAACACGCTCATGCCCGGGGCAAGGGCTCGGCCAGCATGGGGTGGAGTTTGCCGTAGCACAGCTCGGGCACGGGTTTAACTGGAAGCTACCCGATGACATGAATCCAATGCAGCTTGACATGAGCGACACGATCGGTTCGACCGTGTCGCGCGCCACACGGCTCTGCGCGGTGCCCACACCCTGCCTCAGATGTCCTTTGTAATACTATATATGACCTGTTGTGCGCATGAAGCAAAACCCAAATGCAGCCTCCAAGTGAGGGCAACCATATGAAACTTTATCTGAAAGCTACTACTGTCACGAGTGGGGGACATGACCTTCCTTCTCTTTTCTATTTTTTTAATGATCAACTACTTATTACTCAGATGCCTCATGTTTGTCCTCTTTCTCTCCGTCCACCCGGTTCTTGGACGCTGTGGGGTCTCACCCATATGTTGCCGAATCCGGCCTTCTCTACCATGGAAGACGGCGGTGATGTGTACTCCGAGAAGATGATCTTTGTAATGGTCCCTATGAAAACTAGTACCAACGATTGTATCAGCGGTCAGGCAGCATGCGGGGGTATCTGGGCGCGAAGTCCAGATCCTCTTGTCGTACGCGGGAAGGGATTTTGGTTGGTGAGGGTGGTGCTTCCTTTCGGTGCCAATCCATACACCTTCTGTGTCGGCCGGTGCTCTCCGTGGGGCGCGGTGCTTTAGCTTTCAATATTTGCTGCAGAAGGAATCCAGAGCTAGGCGCGTCCTTTGTAAAGCATTGTACCTTTCAAGGATGTCGCTTTGGTTTCGGATATACATTGTATATATTATTTTTCTGCCTACGTTTGCAGAAACTACATGGATTGTGAAGGTAGCATGTATTTTTACATAAGAACAAAGTAACCAAAGGCAGCCTACCAAACACTAACCTACTGCATTTTGGCAATGTTGCCAGCAGCACGATTCCGGGTTGCCACCCTACTCTCACACATATCCATCATTCTAACAACATCCCAGATATATACGGCATCTTGGACTATGAGGACTGATTCCATATTACGTAAGTATCCAAGTTTTAAAGGAGGCTGTTTCCACTTAGGGATAGTGCTTCTTCCATGATACCAACATTATTATCTTTGAATCCTCCGTCTAGTAGTAGATCATGCTCTCCCTCCTCCTTCTCGATGGTGCCGAGGTGGTACTCGTGCATCACACACTTGTTCTTCTCCCACTTGTCACCAGACCCGATGTAGAGCACAAGGAGCTTCCTTCGGCCAATCAGTTGGCCGTTGGCTTTCAGTGAAGGGCTATTCCGCTCTTGTTCCACACTATGTTTACGTTATATTCTACTAGCAAAAGAGTCCGTGCGTTGCAATGGGAGAGAAAACATAACACACGCTCTTAACACAACACTCAAGACCACAATAGGTCCATCTCCTTTATTTTTGCGAGGCATCATATTTGTATTGCCGCTTATCCTCCTTCTCACCCTCGCCGGCATGGCCTCGGTGTTCAGACAAAACAACAAAAAACGTGTGTTAAATATGGTTAATCCTAAGGCGTCTCTCTCTCCCTCTCTCTCTCTCTCTCTCACTTTCTCTCACTCTCGCGAGAAGAAATATGTTGTTTTCCCCTGTGACATTTTTCAGAGGTATGCATGTGTAGTTATCGATGTTTTGTTTCCCATATATGGTTATAGTGGGATGTTTATTTGCGATCGCCACCGGTATGAAAAAAATGGATCTTGTGCTATAAATTATAAGTTTGCTTCCATAACAATATTTTAAAAATATTTAACAGGTAAAATTAACATCTTATTTAGATTCCACACATTTTTCTAATAAAATTTAATATATAATATATTAAAATCAAAGTTATGGTTTAAAAGATACAGATAATTTAGAAAATCATTTGGTTTGACTCAAATATATTTTAAAATAATATTTAAAAATACTTAACAGGTAAAAATAATCTCATATTCATATTCTACATATTTTTCAATCAAATTTCATATATAACATGTTCAAATCGGAGTTACGATTTAAAAGATATGGATGATTTTAAAAAAAATTGTTTAACTTAAATATGATCCGCGGATGAATTACATAAAACATCAGGAGGGGTTTCGAAAAATGTAAAATAACGGTTCGGGTGTGACTTAAACCGGACGGCGGGTTGATTTCATGAAAAGACAGAGACTTTTCTAACAAATGCCATGACGGACGAAAGAAACCCAATTTGCTTTATTATTACGTAAAGATTTGCATCTTGTGGCGCTTCATCGTTCCAATGTTGTACGCCATAGATGGACGGAAGAAGAATTGCTTCTACACGTCGTCCATTGTCACACATGCTCAAGCGATTATCGGATGCAGTAACTGGCCGTCATTTTGTTATACTTCAGTGTTCTTTTCAATTTAACAAATCAAAAGATATGACGTATCAAATATCCAAACCAATCTCATGTCTGCACAAGTATACAGTCCAACAAATATAGCAAGTATGGTTCAGATAATATTCTTGTAGCTAGCTAAGAACGAAGCAATGTCGATGTGTGTAGCATATGACTTCCTTGTCGTCAATGGTGAGTATGAAATGATCAATCAGAGTGCGAGACCTCGCACCTTTCTCCCTTACTTGGGCCTCTAGGTGTTCCATCAGCTCCTTGTATGTGGGATCAAAACCAGAGCCTGACGGCAGTAACTACCAAAACTTCTAGACTACACATCAGTCACTTCCATTATAAATGCACACAACGTATCAAATCCGTTCTTGGTGGCAAGATAGTGTAACTGGTGCCTCAAATCTGAAATACAAATACAAAATCTAACCTTCAGCCGGCTGATGCACGCACAACATCCGCCACGTGCGTAGCTGTCTGATTGATTTTGATTGAGAGCTCGCACTGCAGACAATTCCCATGCAGCTAGTTTTTTTGTGCAACAAGGTTCTTGTTTCAGAAGCTTTTTGCAACGGAGATCTTGTTTCAGAAAGAAAAAAGTGTTTGGTGGTGAAGTTTTTCTTTCGGTAACAGGGTCTAGTTTCAGAAAGTTTCTGCAACAGAGGTCTTGTTTCAGAAAGAAGAAAAATGGTTCGACGATGAATATTTTCTCTTCATCAATAGGGGTATTGTTTTATAAACATAGCCCCGGTTGCAGAAAGCGCATAATGAGCGCCCCGCGTTAGAGCGTATGAGGGCAAGCATTACAACACGTCACATGTTTCAGAAACATAGCTTTGGTTGCACAAATCGTCAGAGGAGTGCCTGGCATGAGAGCTCGTCGTTGTCGTGCTGGAGTAGAGGCAGCTGCTAGGGGTCCTGGTTCGGAGGAGGCACGACAACTCCGGGAGCCGGCGACGCTCCATGGCCGAGGCACTCGGGCCATGGCGGGGCAGTGGTGCTGTCCCAGTGGACCTTTGCAACAAGGTCCTTGTTGCAAATCCATGCACGCAACAAGCTAGCTGTAGCAAAGGCCCCCAGTTGGCTGGGACGGTAGATCGGACGGTTGTTTCGGGTGACATTCGACGGTTGCCGAGACGACTGATCTTATCGGTTTATCACCCGACGGACGCATAGCATTGCCCCTAATAATCTGATCAAAATTTTTAAAGTTTGACTTTTCACATAAATTATTGGAAAAGATTTTCATCAGCCGGCCGATTTACAGCGCCTCGTCCGCTGCCTGAGGTGCAAACCAGGCTTCACATGTGGGGCCAATCGCTGTTCCTTCTTATCATATTCGCCAACGACTGAGTGCCATTCATTTTCCTTTTTCGTCGTTCATCTTCTGCAATATGCTTTCTGTTGCAAAAACAATCTACAGTATGACCTCTGTTGCAAAAACAATCTACAGAAAAAATCTATAGAAGTTTTCGCGACATGATCTTTTTTGCAAAATTTTTTGCAATATAATCTTTCTGGTAAAAACTTCTACAGATGTTTCCGCAACATGATCTTGTTGAAAAAAATATTCGGCAACATAAACTCTATTCCAAAAAAATTCTACAGACGTTTCCGCAACATGATCTCAGTTGCAAAAAGTTCTGCAACATAATCTATGTTGCAAAAGTTAGGATGCCCGTCACTGCTTGATGACGCAAATCTAGCGGCTAGCGACCGGGCCGATCTTTTAGATAAATCAGCCAGCAGACGCGTAGCCCGTCCTATAAATATACGCACTACATTATGAAACAAAGGGAGTATCATGCTTTGTTAAATATTCCTACTCCCTTTGTAACTTAAGATATTCTTTGACACTCTCATCATGGACTCTAAAAATGTCTTATAAAAAGTTACAGATGGAGTACCACTGTAAATTAATATAAGACTGTTCTTGAAAATAATTTGAACTAAAACCACGCCACTTATTATTGAATGAGGGAGTAGTACCGCTAACAATTTACAGAAAAGTTGAAGCGGTGTTCAAGTAGACTACTCCAGTTGTTTTCAACTGTTGGTAAAATCAACAACAATTGCACCAAATTAATCTACTAACAAACCATGCCTCCGACATTGCACAAGGATTGGCTAATAATTGCTAAGACCACTGGAGACAGAACAAAGAATATTTCCAGCTCTCTGCTTGAAAGTAAAGATTTTCTGCAAAAAGACAAACATGATATAATCTCCTAGTCGATGAGACCGGCGTTCTAGTGACCGGCTTCATGGCCCACGGAATTTTTAAACAAGCAAAATTCGAACCTTTTGATTTCAAAATAATCTAAAAAAGATGCAAGTTTACAAGGATGAAATGTATAGATATAAGTTAATATTACAACCCAAAGTCTAAAGTACAACCCTGAACTACAAAACTGTCTAATTTACAATCCCGAACTTTCAAAACTGGACAAAAACAACCCTCGGTTGGTTTTTGGCTGATTTTGACTGGTTTTGACAACTCAACCTCCTAGTCAATGCCAAGTCAATTTTGGGTAATTTTTGGCTAAAAAATGAAAAAAATCTCAAAAATCTACACAACCATTATATTCAATCTAGGAAAGTCTAAAAAATTTCCTAGTATAATAATAACTAGAGCAAAAAATCAAATTCGGATCCCTTTTGTTTCAAATTTTGGCCAAGAAAAAGTTAACAGAAAAGCAATTGAAAAAATTCTCAAGAGTGCACAGTACCCTTAGATTCAATATGTGGAAGTTTCACGAAGTTTTGACCACTGGATAAAAAATAGAAGAAATTTTTAAATTCAGGAGATGGTGACATGGCGTACGACTTGGCACTGAATAGGCTGTTGACCGGTAAAAACCGGTCAAAATCAGTCAAAAAGGAACCCAGGGTTGTTTTTTGATTGGTTTTGAAAGTCGAGTGTTGTATATTAGACGGTTCCGTAGAGGGTTGTGTTTTTTAGACCTCGGAGGTAGTTCGACGTTGTAATATGGACTTATCTCAAATGTATATGTGTGTAAAAATTTAGGATGAAATACCTTCAAATGTGATCTGTACAAAAATACAAATTCATGGACTTTGAGGATGAATAGTATCATCTGCCAAGAAGCCCTAGAATTTTTTTTCTGCACAGCCCTCATTTCAATGTATTTCATCCTGAAAATTTACACACATGTATAGTAGCATCCATGTATATCTGTATCTTCTTCAGAATGTTTTGAAACGTAGAAATAAGAATTTTAATGGATTTTGAAAACTACAAATGTAGGCCTCCATGGAGCTCGGCCTCCAAAAGCAAATTTTGACTAGTCGATGCCCTTAGATAGCAGATATGATGTTGACGTGCCAGAATTATTGGTACAAGCCATATGTTGCAATCATTCAAACAATTATTTAACATTAAAGTCTAACAACCATATTTCATGATAATGCAAACAGTAATTTTTTAATGCAAATAGTAATGTTTGTCGAATCTCTCATACCTGATGGGTTGCAGCCAGTGTGTCACACCACAAGTACAGTCCTGCCAAGAGTAGTACCGCCTCTGTTTCTAAATATGAGACGTTTTAGATATTTCAATGTGGACTATATATGGATATATATATATATATATATATATATATATATATATATATATATATAAACGCATTTTAGAGTGTATATTAATTCATTTTGCTCCGTTTGTAGTCTATATTGGAATCTCTAAAAAGTTTATATTTAGAAACGGAGAGGGTATGTGTCACACATTGGTTCCCCTTCTATTATAAGATGTGATGTATGTGTCTGCAAAGAACTATCAACCATATCGTACACCTCTCCCACCTTTACCACACAATCTGCCTCACAATGTCTTCTTCCTCCTTGCGCACGCTGCAAGAAAGCGGTGCCAAAATCAACCAGGAGCTCTACCAGAAGTTCACCAACGTGGTGTCCTCCTTGCCGTGCTCCCCGGCTCTCACCAGGCACCCGCTCTACCGCCATGACAATGGCTGGTATGCCGCCCTGGCGCCAATGGTCTCCACAATGGTCGCGGACGCATGCTTCTCGGCGCGTCCCTCGGACATCGTCATTGCCACAATGCCGAAGTCCGGCACAACGTGGATAAAAGCAATGCTTTACTCCACGGTGCACAGAAGAGAGCACCCCGCAGACGGCCCCGACCACCCGCTCAACTCACTCGGCCCACATGAGTGCGTCAAGCTCCTGGAGTACCAGCTCTACATACGGAACAGGATCCCGAACCTCGACGGGCTTCCTGACCCTAGGCTCTTCGCTGCGCATGCCCCGTTGGTGTCGCTGCCGAGGTCTGTCATGAGGATGGGCTGCAAAATCGTGTACGTGTGCCGTGACCCCAAGGACGCCTTGATCTCACACTGGAACTTCGTGAACAAGTTCAGGGCCAGGGACGGGTTGGAGGCGCTCTCGGTCGAGACCGCCGCCGATTTTTTCTGTGATGGTGTGACGTTGTTCGGGCCGTACTGGGATCATGTCCTCGGGTACTGGCGGGCTCATCAGGTGCACCCTCAGAAGGTTCTCTTCTTCAGGTACGAAGAGATGATTGGGGACCCTGCGGCACATGTGCGGAAGCTGGCGCAATTCGATGGCCGCCCGTTCTGCATGGAGGAGGAAGAGGCTGGCGCGGTAGAAGCCATCGTAAGGTTGTGCTCGTTTGAGCACATGACTGGGCTCGACGTGGCCAAGCATGGCGTGACAGAGCTCGTTGTCAGCATGGCGGAGAATAGTTGGTTCTTCCGGCGTGGCCAGGTCGGGGACTGGGAGAACTATCTGTCGCGAGAGACGGCAAGGAGGATCGACGCCATTACCGAGGCCAGGTTCAAGGGTTCTGGCCTCCGTGTATAGCCGGTCATGGTGTAATATTGTTACTCAATCATTGTGCGTTGTGCTAGATATGTAACATGGAATAGTTATGCATGTGAATTCAATGAGGGACTGGGATTGTACGTTTTGTGTGCATAGGTGTGTTGTATGTGGCTGTTTCCTTCTGTATTGGTGTTTTTCTATCTCCGTATGTATTGGTATTTTTCTATCTAAATAAATAGCAGAAACATACTTGATCGTCTACCAGCGCTCCACTTGGAAATATCTAGTAAGTGATATATGATATCAGTAGTTCAGTACACACAACTAGGCATGCATGACCAAAACACACACGCCAATCCTTCAAACTTACATCGTGTTGCTCTCGCTATCTATACACGGAGACTGGAACCTCTGAAAACCTGGACTCAATGATGGCATCTATCCTCTCCGCCATCTCCGCCGATAGATCATAGATGGGTCTCCCAGTCGCTGAGTTCACCATGCCGGAACAACCAACTGTTATCTTACTCGTCGAACACGAGTATTGGTTACTTTATCGGTGGTTCTGCTTTTATCATCATGAGTATGTCTTTAGATGTCATGGTATGGAATGTAAGGAGGCTCAATAACCCTGCTCGGAGGAACGCGGTTAAGCTTTTCGTGCAATCTCTCAATGTATCCCTAGTTTGCTTTCAAGAGTCCAAGTTGGCACTGGTGAATGACACTGTGGTTCGGGAAACTCTAGGGCCTGCCTTTGATGGTTTTGATTTCCTGCCGGCTGAAGGAACACGTGGTGGCATATTGTTGGCTTGGAAGTCTGATATACTGCGGGTGACTAACATCCAGAAAGAGGAGTTCATGATATCGGCACAAGTTCTTTCTCTAGCAGAGGGCTGCAGGAAGACACAGACAAAGCAAGATTCCTTAAGGCAATTGTGCAGTTTGGAGACCGCGTGAGCCTGCCGTGGATCCTGAATGGAGATTTCAACATTGTGTGCAACCCAGAGGAGCGCAGCACTGGGAGAGTGAACAGGAGGCTGATGAATAAGCTTCGGCACACGATCAACAGGTTGGGGCTCCACGGCATGCCTCTGATTGGGCGTTGCTTCTCTTGGTGCAATCAACAGGAGAACACCATCTTGGCAAGGCTGGACCATGTGCTCTTCAACAATGCATGGGAGGACTTGTACCCCATCAGTGATTTGCTTCCGCTTAGCTCCAGTATCTCAGATCACACCCCTCTGCTGCTCACCTGTTCGTCCATACGAGCAAGGGCTTTTTGGTTTCGCTTTGAGAATTATTGGTGCAAGCTGCCTGGCTTTTTGGATGTGGTGAAAGACGCCTGGGCTCCAGAGGTTCCGGGGAGTGACCCCATGAAAATCCTCAACACTAAACTTCACAGAACTGCAAAAGCCCTACGCAGCTGGGGTCAAAGGAGCATGAGCCAACTGACGCTTCAGTTCCAGGTGGCCAGCGAGGTGATCTTACGCCTTGACAGCGGGCAAGAAAGATGTCCTCTTTCCAGTGAGGAAAAGAAGATGCGTGCCTTTCTCAGGGGGAAGTGCCTGGCGTTCGCATCCCTCGAGCGGGTGCGGCTGCGGCAGAGAGCCAGGGTTCGGGATCTTCGGGAAGGGGATGCCAACTCCAGATACTTTCATATGAAGGCCAATGGGCGACGTCGGAAACACCTCATACCGTATCTCAAACATGGGGATAGAACAGCTACTGCCATGGAAGACAAATTGAGTATGGCCAGCGAGTTCTTTTGCAAGCTGATGGGCGCACCGGATCAGAACCTTAGGAGAGCCTGCCTGCGCCTGGAAGAATTGGGCTTGAGGATGCTGTCACCAGAGATGGCCGACAGGCTTGAATCGGAGTTCACGATCGATGAGGTGAAGCGTGTGGTCATGGACATGCCCCCTGACAGGGCACTAGGGCCGGACGGTTTTTCAGGGCTCTTCTTCAAATCATGCTGGGACGTCATAGCCACGGATCTGATGGCGGTAATGAAGGCTCTGCACGACGGCCGCTTCTACTCCTTTGGAGGTCTTAACACCTCGATACTCACCCTCCTGCCCAAGAAAGCCAACTCACTGGAGATCGGTGACTTTAGACCCATCAACCTGATACACGGGGTAGCCAAGAAATTTGCTAAGGTCCTCGCTACCCGTCTGGCTCCGCTTCTGCCAATCTAATTTCGAAAGCTCAGAGTGCTTTTGTGACTAGCCGCAATATCCACGAGAACTTCAAGTTTGTGAGGAACAAAGCTAGGTGGCTGCACAGACAGCAATGCTCCTCGGTGCTAATGAAAATTGACATATCCAAGGCGTTTGATACTCTATCTTGGGAATTTCTTCTGGAGGTGCTGTCTGCTCGGGGATTCGGTCGGAGGTGGCGTTCCTGGATTTGCGGGCTGCTATCCACTGCCTCCACCTCCGTCCTTATCAATGGAGAGCTTGCCCCCCCCCCTTCGCCATCGGCCAAGGCGTCCGCCAGGGCGACCCCGTTTCCCCGGCCTTATTCATTCTGGCTATGGACGCCCTTCACGGCATGTTGGAATGGGCAAGGCAGCGCCATCTTCTCTCCGATCTTGGCTGCGACAGAGAGGTGCCGCGTGCATCTGTTTTTGCCGATGACGCGGTTCTGTTCTTCAAGCCAGAGCGTAACGATCTCCTGCTTATATCAACCCTTATGCAGCTCTTTGGGGAGGCGTCGGGGCTTCGGATCAATATGCACAAGAGCACCATCACTTGCATACGATGTGATGAGGTGCAGGCTGCAGAGATAGCTGAACACTTCCAGTGCAGGCAACAGGCCTTTCCTATCTTATATCTCGGTATACCTCTATCGATATACAGGCTCAAGCGGCACGAGTTGGTGCCCTTGGTTGATAAGCTCTCGAACAAGATGAAGGGCTGGAAACCGAAGATGTTGGCAGTTGCAGGCCGGCTCACGCTCACCTCTTCGGTCCTCATGGCACTGCCCATGCACATCATGGCAGCGCTCCCGCTGCCGGCCTGGGCTATCAAGACTATCAACCGCCGCTGCCGTGGATTTATTTGGAAGGGGGAGGAGGAGACTAGTGGTGGCCATTGCCTTATGCCTTGGAGCAGGGTGTGCATGCCGCGAGAGCTCGGAGGTTTGGGTGTTTTAAATATCAAATGGTTTGGGTTCGCGCTGCGCTGCAGATGGCCTTGGTTACGTTGGAGTGCAGAGGAGCGGCCGTGGCATGGCCTGCCTGATACTACGGAGAAGGAGGTCCACGCAATCTTCAATGCAGTCTGCCGCATCACGCTCGGGTCAGGAGAGGTAGCCAAGTTCTGGACTGATAAGTGGTTGGATACCGGCTGCTCAATTGCTCAAACAGCACCGCAACTCTACTCCTTTATCAAGGACTGGGGGAGATCTGTCAAGGAGGCGCTGACCGGGCAGGCTTGGGTACATGACATTGCTGGTGGGCTCTCCCTCCCTGCCATTGCTCAGTACCTCTCGGTCTGGGATATTGCACACGCCACTGTGTTAAATCCTGAGGCGAGAGACACGCCGCGATGGCTCCTGATGGAAAATCAGCAGTTCTCTGTCCAAAGTGCATACCGCCTGTTCTTTTTGGGCAACGTTCGCTTCGACTGTTACAAGCCTATTTGGAAATCCAAGCCCCCCCCCCCCCCGCGGCAAATTCTTCATGTGGCTCGTGGTGCACCATCGTTGCCTTACGGCGGACAATCTGCAGAAAAGGAATTGGCCTTCCAACGGAGTATGCCCCTTGTGTCTTCAAGCGCCGGAAGACTGCACCCACTTGTTTCTCCACTGCCGTTTTACACAACAAGTTTGGGCGCGCTTCAGATCTTGGACCGGCGCCGATTTCCTTATCCCCGATAACACCTTTGCCTCCACTCGGGAGTGGTGGTTGCAGACTAGTGCTCTCATTCCCAAGCACATCCGAAGGAATTTTGACATGGTGGTGCTCTTGATGCATTGGAGGATATGGAAAGAGAGAAACTCCAGGACTAGGTGGCAGCTTCGCCGTCCGGCGTTCTGGAGCGGATAGTAGAAGATGTGGCCATGTGGAGGGCCGCCGGATGCACCGTTGATCTGCCAACATAGTTGTTGTGGGGGTGTTCATGTTTTGCAAGACCGGCCCTCACCTGGGTGGTCCGAGATCGTTGCTGTAGCGGGGGCACCTCTGTTTTTTGGAGGCCGACCCTTGGCAGGGCTGTTTGTAAACTCTGGGTTCAGTCTAAGTTTCCTAGACTGTCCTTGCTGTACTCTCTTTTCTATCTAATAAAGTTCGGCCAATGGCCTTTTGAGGTTATGGCTCCCTCCAGCCGCTCCGGCCGCGGCGGCCACTCGCCCCAGCCACTGCCCATCCCCGGGGCGGCCGCTCCTCACCATGCCCCTCCCTGTCTCTCCCCGGGATCCCGGGTCGCCACCGGCCAGCCTTCAATGCATCTCCCCCGCGGGATTGGATCTATCCACCGGTCCGTCCGAGGTGCCTGCCACGCCCCTTTCCCCTGCTGCACGGGTGCAGGAAACACCGCAGCAAATCCTGTGGCGGGATGCTGACTCGAGGGCGCGTCCTCGCTCGCTCGGACCAGAAGGCCACGTCTGCACCCCCCCTATTCCAGCAGCCCCGCCTTCGATTCATCATAGTGGCCCCGTCCCCATTGCCAGATCTGGCCACCGACGACATTCAAGAGGCCTCTGACCACATTCAAGGGGGCTAGGAGGTGCACCTTTCCCGCAAGAGCAAGAGGGAAATCCGGGCTGCTGCGGTCCGAGCATCGCCCCGCCGCGGGCCTGCCTCCGAACCGCGGTCCGGCCGTGGCTTCCCCCCGGGGCATGAGGCCTTCCTCAGCAGATTTAAGGGCCTCTGCTTCCGGTGCCTGAGCACCCGCCATCACCGTTTAGACTACCATGATCCGCTCCACTGCATCATCTGTAGAAGGCCCGGCCACTACTGCTGGGAGTGCCCTTAAAACCAGCGGAACTGGAGAGGGGATGGGTCGGTGCACGATCGCCTGGGCAAGGCCGGTGCGGTCCGCCCCGTTCGCGAGCGCCTCGTCTCCCCCGACCGCTCCAACGCGCAGCGCATGGCTTCCGACGACCCCCTGCTTCGACCACGGGCGCCTGCCTCGTTCGAGCCACAAGGTGATCGCGTCCACGCCGGCCTTGGAGCAACAGGTCTTCCTCCTGCAGCAACACATGGTGGTGGTGACCGACGTCAGCAAGATCCACGCCGGCAGCCGAGCGGTGGAGAAGGAGTTCCAGATACCGGCGCACCTCCTCCGCGTCACCGGCCATGCCCCGGAGGACTTCTTCATCCACTTCAACCTGCCCGCCCACAAGGACCTCGTCGTGTGCCGGGGCACGATCACAGTGGACGTCGTCCAGTTCCTCCTGGAGCCATGGAGGGGGGACACGCACGCCGTGCATGACACCTGGATGCTGCATGTGTGCATTGTCCTCTTGAAGCTGTCCATGCACCTCTGGACCCTGGAGGGGGCAGCCGACACGCTCGGCGACAAGGTCATCATCGACCACCTCGATAGCCGCACCTTCGAGCGGGCGGACACGAAGACGTTCGCCGTTTAGGTGTGGGTGTGGCAGCTGCACCACATCGCCACCAGCCAGACGTTTTGGAAGCACGCCTGGGGAGCGGGGAGGGTGGAAGAGATGCACGGCTTCTCCCCGCCAAGCAGCGCCGTCGCGCCGCCGCATGGGTCTCCATCTCCCAAACTTATTCTAGAGAAGATGTCTTGAGGAATATAATGAAGGAACTATTCAAAGATAAAGTCAGTGGTCCATCAAACATTGCAGCGATGGACATCACAAGCCTTGAAGAGACATTAAAGAGATATCTAGAACAAATGAAGTATTTGATCATATTAGATGATGTTTGGACTCCAGATGCATTTGATGACTTGTCTAAGACACTTGTTTGTAATGGTAAGGGTAGCAGATTGGTAATCACAACAGGGCAAGGTGATGTTTCAAACTATTGGCATACTTATGCAAGATAAATATATTGATTTGCAGTTTATGTACTAGTTATAGCTGCCAATTACACTTGGATATTTTTGGGCCAGAGAACAAATGGTTCAAGCATCTACAGTCCATGTTAGTAGTCTTTTTCCACATGTTGTATTTTATGTTTCTTGGTGCTTACATCATCTAGTTGATTACAATCTGGAACTACTTTTGACCATTAGCTGGCTTTTAAAGTGCATGTAGGTTCACATTTCTCAAGTTATGTTAATTTCCGGAGTGCATGTGCCTTCGTATTGTAGAAGTTAAATTTTCTCCCCTGGTAACTTGGATTCCTGGATCCGCCGCTATACTTGCCTATGCTTTCGGTCGAGAGACGGTTGAGTGCCGCAGGAGGAGACGTGCATGCGTGGATGTCGGCTGCTTTTTTGTTACGATCTGGAAAACAAGCGAGAAAAGGTGGTGGGACGCTCGGGGGAATCACGTACAAGCCAGGGAGGTTGAACCATCACGACAATGGTAGATCCACTTTAATAGTAGAGATACTCCTTATTGGCACTCCATGTGTGCGTGCTTGTGCAGTGCGTGTGTTAGAGCATCTCCAATAGGTGATGTAAAATAGCAGCTCAAAAATTGTTTGATGTAAATTATACATCACCAAAAACGTGATTTTTACATTACGGTAAGTGTCCAACTCTAATAGGTGATGTATTTTAGATTATGTATTAGTCACTCAAACTTCTTCTTCTTGGTTGATCTCCGCATTAACGGCTCCTCTTCCACAGCCGGCGACGGGAAGGGTGCGGCAGCGATGGGAAGGAAGCGGCGGCGACGGGAAGCGGCTGCGGCAACGGGAAGGGTGCGCCAGTGACAGGAAGGTAGGTGCGATGGCAGCAGGAAGGGTGTGGCGGCGGTGGCGGGAAGGGTGCGGCGACAACGGGAAGGAAGGTGCAGTGGCGGCAGGAAGGGTGCACGGCAACGTGAAGTACCTGGAAGTTGGCGGTTACACTTGTGTGCTGCATGCATTTTTTTTGGTCCCTGGTGATGTCAAAATCAGTTATTTATAGTTTAGGCCACCTATTAGAGATGATCTTATGATGTGTATTGTATGATCTTGAGTAGTAAGTTATCACACGTAGTGCTGACATATAAATGTATTGTCTAGTCTTTTCCATTAGGTCGGTCTTTTGATTGCACTGACTAGAGGATGCAGTTCTACATGGTATCAGAGCCAAGAGCTTTTGAGTTCAACATCTGGCTGGCGCAATTAAATTGTAGCCCACTTTCGCTTCATGTTTAGGTCTGGGAGAAGCCGCACGTGAGGCGCAGTGTTGACGTATAAATGTATTGCCTAGTCTTTTCTATCAGATTGGTCTTTTGATTTCATTCGTAACACATCAATCATAAAGTTTTTTTTGTGAGGGACATCAATCATAAAGTTGGTACGTGCATGGTTGGTACGGCATCCTAGCTTGCACACTGTGCGTGGTAGCTAGATACTGTGGGGTGCACCTACCGTAGGTATGTGATCCACTTACCAGAAAAACCCACCATTCCTTTTCCCCAAAGTTTAAGAAAACGACCGGGTGTTTGCCCATTTAACAAGCAAAGTGTCTTCCCGGAAAGGGAAAAAGAAAAGGAAGTATTATTGGACCACTCCAAACCCGTTCTCCTTGTAAGGTGATTTCCATCTTCATGTAAGACCGGGTGTTTGCCCATTTAACATGCACTAAAAGCCTAGCATGCCACAATTGTACAAACCCAATCTCCTTGTAAGGCGAGTTCCATCTCTGAGTATTCGGCGGCAAACAACCACCTGATCAGAGTGCTAATAAAAAACACTTGATAAAATATGTACATTCGGCAAGACCATTCTTAACTGAGTGTAGAAAAAAAAGACACTATGCAAAGACAAGGATTGACACGTGTCCTTGCGGTTGACGATAGGATCACGGGGCGGTCACCTTTGCGATGGATCTGGCTTGCCTGCTCCCTCTCCATGCTCCCATCCGTGCTCCCACTTCATCCTACGGTTGTCTTTTTTCCTTTTTTCTTTCTAATCTAATCATCTACCCCCTGATTTTAAGGGGGTGAGGCCGGGGCTTATTTTGTTCCAATCAAATCAAGCTACGTACGCAGGAGCACGGGTGGGCGCACGTGCGGGGAGCAGGCAAGTCTCGTCCCTTTGCAACTGCCTGACAAATAGCACTCGGCAAAGCATTTTATTTTCTTTTCTTTCCCTTCATTGCTTTCTTCTCTTTTTCTTTTCCTTTCTTTCTTTTCTTATCTTATGTTTTCTTTGTTTATTCTCTATTTTTATTCCTTTCTTCCTTTTCTTTTAGTTTTCTTTTCTTTTATTTTCTTTCTTTCCTTCCTTCTTTTTTTCTTTCTTTCTTGTTCTATTAGGTTTGGAGGCAAAGTGACCGCTGCTTTATCCGTTGGCCTTTCTACACTTATAAATGTGTTGAAAATTCCTATTGGTTGTAGTTAGCCTATGTTTAGGCTTTATGTAAAGAAAGAAAAGGAGTGTCAATCATCAAGGGGATGAGATTTGACAACCAACATAGACCTTAGTGGTTGTTTAATTCTCAAAAATTCGAACGAAGCCTGTAAATCAAGAAACTTGACATGGTGGAATGATTTGGCCTCTAGAGGCTGTGGGAAAAAACAAGAATGCTTGGCAAAAGTTTTCACGTATACGTTCAACAAACTAGACCATTTGCAAGGAATAAACTAAGGTTTCGTTACATAATGGGTCAAGTTTCCATACAAACAGTTGCACTTCATCCGTTGATTTTAAACCATTTTCCACACTCAAGACAAACCATTGCATGTAAGATGTCAACGTTTGCATTTTCCAAGGTCCATTGGATATATTTCAGCCATAAGTCTATTTCTAGATATTTAATGGACATAATTCAAATTTTAGTTACGACTACATGAAATAAGCAAGAAATGGGTTAAAATCTTATTTGTGGTACTTAATCTATGTATTTAGGCCTTATGAAAGGAAATAAAGGTAGCCCTAATCAATAGGGGGGGGGGGGGGGGGCGAGGCGGAGACTCGGGCACCAACATGGGGCATAGTGGTTATTTAATTCTGAAAAAATCAAATGAAGTGAGAACATCATTTTTACATGGAATGGTATCACAATATGACCCCTAGAGGTTGTGATAAAAAGTGGGCATATTTTGAAGAAAAATCTCATGTAGCTGCTCTTACAAGTCAGACCAGCTCACGTGAAGAAACTAGTGTTCACAAGGGAGCCGATCAAGTTTACACGGGAAGTGATTGCTGCTTCATCCATTGACCTTGAATTATTTTCAGACACATCACACACCCTACATGTGACATGTCAAAATTTGTCATTTTCTAGGATCCGTTTTCTATATTTAGGCCATCAAGTGCATTTCTAGGCATTTATTTGATTTAATTACAATTTAATCTACATGTACATGCAATAATTCTCAAAAGTTGGCTAAAAAATCTTATTCGTGATCTTTCAGTGTATGTTTAGAACTTATGTAATCAAATAAGAGGAGTCCTAAGCACTAGGTGGCCGAGACTCGGGCAATAACATGGTTTTTGTTGACATTTTAATATCACAAACTTGACATAGTGTCATGATATGACTGGTAGAGGTTGTGTACAAAATTTTAGGATGTTTCACAAAAGGTGTCGCATAGACTGCTTACACAATAGACCATCTATAAGGAAGAAACTAGCTTTCGAGAAGGAACGGACCATCCATGTGTGGAAAGCGACCATTGTTTCTTCAGTTGGCATTGAAATTTTTTCCACACGCAACATTCGCCATGACATTTGACGTGTCAAAATTTGGCATTTTTCAGAATGGTTTGCTATATTGAAGCCATTAAGTGCATTATTAGGCATTTTATCATTAAAAATGTTAAATCAATTCAAAAATTACAGAAACACCTAAAAATTTATATGTGCCATATTACAAGCAAAAATGCATTGAGCTATGCAAGGTAAAAAAAAGGTATTTGTTCAAGTCATAATAGAAAGAAAAAAAATAGAAAAAACATGTTCGTGGAGTGTTTTATGAAATACACTCGGCAAAACCATTTGTTTCCTGAGTACCTCCAATTTGACACTCGGTAAACCTACTGACCTATCTGTGTGCCTCATTCTAGTTTGTCAACACAAGGCTCCCATGGATGACACTCTGTGGCTGTTGGATGGTCCCAGATGCGACATCCATGCCGTCTACTCTCCTTCTCTCCTTATTCCCTCTTTTCTCTCTTCCTTTCTCACTGTTGGATGGAGATCCATGCAGAAGAGGTTCCCATGGGATAGAAGCCTACCTGGAGGGACCCCACAGTGCCACCACGCATAAGGCCACGTCCCTGCCGCAAGCTCCCCCCGCGTGCGAGCTGAGCAGCTCGGTTCGATTTAAAAATTCAAATAAGATCCAAAATTAATATTTCAGAAAGTCATTTTGTTCCCTCTCATTTAATAGTTAATAAACTACAAAAAGGTTCTCATCGTAGTCAATACTAGATAAGATCAAGTACCACATGGAAATTTTAGTTAATACTTTTTAAATAATTGACGATACAGATTTTAAAATATTAAGATGTTATAGTAATATGTTGCAATGATCTTCTTAAGATGGCTAGAGTAAGATATATTACAGAGCCCGTGTATAGGAGTCAATGCATATGGGTAAAGAAGACCCATAAACTTTAAGGTTGTGGTTGGGTTTACCTTAATAATTTATTTAGTATTTTTTGATGCTAACTAAGGGTTTCATTCATAAGGACATCTTAGTCAACGGAATGTTCTGCATGTTAGCGTATGCCTCACCCACATACAGAACTTCAATGCATGATTATCGGTATAGTAAGCCAATTTCCTAGGGACAATTCCTCAACACCTACCACCACTACTCTACCCTTGCTCTCTCTTAAACGTGGACATTAATTTTTACTAGTAAATCTCAGTAAAGCAAAGGTTTGGAGTACATAGGGATGTATTAGTGGCAAATGGAACCTGAGAGAATATGATTCGTACCTTCAGATCTTCTCGGATATCGACACTACATACTTACCACCTCCATATTGGAAAATGATACGAGATTTTTTTACACTTGGGGATTATCATCTGCTCTAGGCAAATATGGCACAAAACACCTCTAATGGCCTGCAGTAACGGAGCACGCCTCTGATGGGACCTCGAATGTCAGGCATAACCGTGATGGTAATAAGGCACCAGAGAAACAACTCTGGCAAACGTAGACCTCGGAGTACAACTCGAATATATCTGCAAGTGTCGGGGTATCACCTTGATGGCAACAATCTGTCAGATAGAGATTGACGAGTTGCGGAAGTCAGAGCACAACTCTGAGAAAGTAGCATGTGTCGTGGTATCACCCCGACGGCCGTAAATCGTCCAAAAACAACAGTTTTGAAAATTTGGGAAAGGTGGATCATGGCTCTGACAACGTAGCCGATATCAGGGCATCACCCTAATGGTAACCTAATCGTTGGAGTGTCACACCAACGGTGGCATGAGTTCCAGAGCAGAACTCTAGAAGTACCAAGACAATTCTAGAAGCACTTTGAGTTTAGTTCTTGTACAGAAGCACTTTGAGTTTAGTTCTGGTACAGAATATAACTCTCGAGGCATCCCTTCAATGGGCTTTGTCTAGTAACAAAATAAATTCATGTCCTAGGTAGAAATAAAGTCAGATATCACGTAAGCTTACTCGTCACTCACATAACGGTTGCGACTCACCCCGTGCATTTCAAAACCGAACCGAAAAACCATACCGAAAATAAACTGAACCGAATCAATTTTATGATTTTTATGATTTCTGGTTTCGGTATGGTTTGAACTTTTCATATCGATTTGAACTTTGGTTTTTATGGTATATACCAAAAAACCGAACGGTTAACCGAATAAACCGAAGTAAAAATAAATTTATATTTCATCAGATGAACAACCATACAAGTTGTGATTTTTCTTGTACATGAGTCAAATTCACTAATAAGCATGTTAAATTTTCTTGTAACATAGTCATTTTTCTCTTTTTAAAATGCTAAGCACGTCCATAACCATCAACAGATGAATTAATACATGCATATATACTTATATATATAGTCATATACTATTTGTGTAAAATAGTATGTGTTTTGAGTCATAGATTTGCAAATTATTATTACGTCATTTTCAAATTCGCGTCAACTTTGGTTTTTATGGTATGTACCGAAACCATACCGAAATAATTTGGTATATACCGAAACCGAACTGTATTTTAATTTCATACCGTATTTACCGAAGTATTAATACCGTATAAACTGAAAAATCGTATAAACCGAACCATGTAAACCGAATAAACCGAACGCACAGGGTGAGTTGCGACCCACTTGGCCCACCAGGCTAGAGGTCATTTAGACCTTAATACATGTTTTAAATATCCTATTTCAGGAAAGTCTGGATCTCATCAAGGCCAATCTGCCGGTTAACGACAAGGTCGCGGTTATAAACCACAGTTTGTTTGGAGGAAGAAATCAAAGACAAGCAGATACTTGATGTGCTCGGGCACTACGGGCGATGGCATGCCCCCTGGTTATATAGGCAAAGAGGATATAAGAGGGCTATCAACGACGGGGTGCCCCAGACCTGCTCCTCAGAGTCCTCGGGGGAATGCATCGCCAGCTTGTGGCAGACGACAAGGACTCCATTGTCTACTGTATTAGGCATGTACATACCGACAAGGAAATACCTCTTGGTATGACACAAACCATAGTTCTTATACTCCCTCTGCTCGGAAATACTTGCCCGAGAAATGGATGTATCTAGACATATTTTATATTTTAATTTAAATGCATTCATTTGTGTCCGTTTCCATGATAAGTATTTTCAGACGAAGGAAGTATAGACTAGAGTAATCAATCCAGAAAAGCAGGAAGTATAATATTATCTCGATCCGAGGGCCTAAACGTAGGTGTGTTTCTCCATGTGTGAACCATCCGGATCTCTGATCCCTGCGATGCTTTAGATGAGTACGGTCACGAAAATAGCACAACGGTGAACGCACGCAGATCTCCGTAATGGCTTTTCGATTGTGTTCCCACCAAATACAAACGATGCGCCAAACACTATTCCCGACAATCAAAAAGAAAAAACGACGAGGGTGCAATGCATAACAATAACCAAAAGCAAACATAGAGAGCCCAAATAAATGTAAAAGCATTTAATGGCCTGCTGCTTCTGACCATGCTTATCGACCACCTCAATATACCGAGAGGAACCACACTTCCTACAGTAGTTGTCATCCGCATACTCATGCCTAAACAAAAGGCAATTTTTTGGACAAACATGTATTTTCTCATAATCTATGGAGAGCGCCTTCATGATTTTCTTCGTAGCGTACATGGTTTTCGGCAGTTCATGGCCCTCAGGCAGGCTGTTAGCCCATACTCCTAGAAATGCTTCAAAGCAACCTCGACTACAGCCGTACTTAGCCTTGACTGCCATCAGTTGCGAGATGGCATCCAACACAGACAGCTTGGCACCCTCATAGAGAGGTTTCTTTGACGAGGCCAAGATATCCAGGAAGGCCTTTGCGGTTTCCTCCGGCTGCTTCGGTTCATTCGCTGAATTTGACAGAGGTGTCGGCTGTGCAGCAAAGACATCATCTAGCATGTCTCTAACCCATCGTCCTCATAACCAGCGACGCGTTCTCGTATCACCTCCTCTCTACCACGATCCCGTTGGGCAAAGTTTATCGGCATATTAAAGTTGGGCATACATCCATGCGTGCGAAGGTTCTTAGTCATCTCACTCTTATCTCTGCGGATACGTCTCTTACATTTGGCACACGAGCATACTGGCACCATCCTCATTGGACTACGGAATATCTCTTTCAAAAACACATTAGTTTTCTTGACCCACTCTGTTGTTACTTGATTTCGACAGAAAAACCCACTATACATCCACTGATTATCTGCCATCTCAGCTTTATTGGAAGCCACACAACAAAATTAAGGATTCATTTAAATTACTCACATCAATATTTTATTTTTTAGAGTGTTGACGAGAAATGACATTTAATTCACCTACATCTCTAATAGGTAAAGATGGGTCCTAATCCCACCCGAGAATATGTAGATTGAGTACGTTGTCCATGCTCTACCCCATTCCGAGACAAAATTTCAGCAGCACCTCCCCGCTGTTCTCCAAATACACGTCTCGACAAAATGCCGAGAGAATGTGCATCCGGAGAACAACAGGGAGGTGCTGCCAAAATCCTGTCTCGGAATGGGGTAGAGAATGAACAACGTACCCAATCTACACATCATCGGGTTGTCCGTGAAAAGCGCTGCACAATCCGAAATAGTTGCGGTGATAAATATGCACTTGAATGCATATTTATCGATGCAACCCTTTCGGACGGGAGACCTAGGTTACGCGACTTGATGTGAAAATTTAATCTAGCTAAAAGAGACTAGGAGGTGAAGGTGGATTCGTAGCTCACCCTCCGTTGTAGAGGATATAGTCGAGCAGCGGCAGGATCACGGACCAAACCCAAACGACGAAGGCTCCAGGGAGATGAAATACCACAAAGCCTGTAAATTTTACCAAGTCAAAAAATGTGACGGCATCACATCACATAAAGCATTGCCACTTCAAACTATGAAAAAAATCATATTGCTAATGACATCTAGTCAAGGTTTTAGATCATCATGATACTTCAAATCCTAATTTTCATCAAGTGTCAAATTTTGTTCTTCAATTTTTTTAGCAAGATCATCATGATAAAATAACTACTCATCAGATACCAATTTTGTCAACATCACAAAATGAAACTATAGCTATTTGACAACATCTCAAATATACCAATTTTGTTCTTCAAATTTGACAACATTTGACAACATCACTAACTTGACCAAAGCTATAACTAACCAATATACATCAATCCATCCATTCATCCATACAACATGTATCTATCATATAACAAGCAGTAAAAATGCAAAAAAAAATGAAAAAAAAGCTCACCGGGGCGGCCCGGACGGTGAGGCAGGGGCGGCCTGTGCAGCGGGCGAGCAGGGGGCGGCGGTGGAGGGCCTGCTGAGGCAGGGGCAGCTGGGGACGGGAGGGCCGGGCGCGCGCGGGGGAGGCAGGGGTGGCGACGGTGGGGACGGCGGGTGGAGACGGCGGCGAGGGAGGCAAGGGTGGAGTGGTTGGCGGCAGGGGGCGGGCCCGAATGCGGCGGCGGCGGCAGCAGGGGTCGGGCGAGCTGGATCGGGGTCGGGGGGAGAAGAGGGAAACGAGTGGATAGGGCGTGCCCGGGGATGGATAAGGTGAGATATGCCGACGGCTAAGCCGTCGGCATAGGAGAAGGCGCCACATGGCACCTATGCCGACGGCTTAGCCGTAGCCACATGACCCCCTCATGGACGGCGGATCGATGACGTGTCATCTATGCCGACGGAAGCCGTCGGCATAGGCCTTGGTTGGTGCGCTTTGAATCGATGATGTGGCGTTCGTATCTATACCGACGGCCGCCCGTCCCCACCGTCGGCATAGATCTGACGCCGTTAGTGGCCTGTCACGGGCGTGGTCGCCGGGCCTGCAGCTATGCCGACGATCGATATATGCTGACGGCAGCTCTAGGCGTAGATTCGTCTATGCCAACGGCCGTTCTTTGCCGACGGGGGCCATCGGCGTATAGTGGGATAGCCCGACGGCCGCTGTACGCCGACGGCCTGGGGCCAGCTGTCGGCATAGTCTAGAATAGGGCGACGGTGGCCGTCGACATACTTTTGGCCATCGGCATCGAGCCCTATCTACTATATTAGGCATGTCCAAACCGACACTACAACACCTCACAAGCAACAAAACCATACCTGTGTGACACTAAACCTAGGTACTCGTACGAGACTAGAGTAATTAATCTAGACAAGCAGGAGGTAGGACATTATCTCGATCCGAGGACTTGAACCAAGCTAGGTATATGTCTCTCCTTGTGTGCACCATCCGGATCTCTGATCCCTGCGACACCTCAGATGAGTATTGTCACGAAAATAGCACGGCAGTGAACGCACGCAGACTTCTGTAATGGCATTCGGCTTGTGTTCCCACCAAATAGGAACATTTTTGGCCGGTACCCTTTGGCCACCATACAATATTCTTGTCAAAAGGTAAAACAGTTTTGCTACAATAATGAAAATCAAACATCCAGCACCGAAAGGAAATAAATGTAAAGGTGTTTGGTTGCTGGCATTAGGGATTCTACTATTCATATGAGGTTGATATTTTTTTTTACCGATGGTAAAAATGAGGGTGGTTTCAATTTCTTCAAACACGTTTGACCGTTCGGTGATAACGACCAGCTATGCATAGGGAAACACCAAACAAACAATTAAACCCATTAACTGTCGCGGCAAGGGCGAGTTACCGTGATGTCCACGTGTCCTTTACTGTAAGCGATAGAAAAAAAATGAGAGTGATAGGAGATCGAAAGACCTGGCCCGGGTCTCCGGCTCTCCGCATGACCCCCTTCTTTCGCCGCCGCCGCCTCCTCTCCTCTCCTCATGCCCCCTGCACCGAGCCCTTTCGCAAGACCTGGCTCGGGGTCTCCGCATGACCCCCCTGCTCTGAGCCGCCGCCGGCCTGCTTCTCATCGTCTCTCCTCGTCAGTCATCGTGCAGCGGCCGGCTGCAGGGTGGCCTCGCTGGAAGAGAGCACCGATGCCCGTGGATCTCGCCCGGGACGACGAGGACCAGGTCGCCCTGCTCCTACAATCCCAGCACAACGTCTCACTGCCCCACCCCACGAGGCCCTCTATGTCGATCTGAAGCCCGCCGTGGACGGGGACGAGCTGAGGGTGGAGATGGGCCACGGCGGCGAGGAGGGGGGGGGGGGGCACGGCAGAGTCATGGCGCCCAGCCCCGTGACGGAGGAGGTGGTGGAGTTGACAAAGACGCTCACCAAGGAGGACCTCGTCGCCTATCTCGCATCTGGGTGTAAGCCCAAGGAGAACTGGAGGTGAGAAGCTTCGGCATGGTGCTACTTGCCTACTGCTACTTACTGTTTGGAATTTGGCGCAGTGTCCCGGACTGGATTCGGTCATCACCATCAGCCGCCGCATCATCCGTCAATGTCCATCTTGGCGACACCAAGGGCTCGCGGCAACCGCTAATCCAGCCACCGGCAAGCCGGTGCCACCCCACCCCAAGCTCTCGTAAGCCTTCTCTCTTTCCGTGGACCAGTTTTGAACCATCATTGATCTATATGTATGTATGTTAGGTTTGCAGGGAAGGCGTTGTTCACCATGGTAGTACAGGAACGGAGAAGATACTCACACAGGTCATGGAGCAGTTCTACAAACTTGTTAATGTTATACAGATCAGCATTTCTTCTTCCAGTATTCCGTGATATTGAAAAGATTTGTTACCTAATAGTACTCCCTCCGTCTAGGTGTGTAAGTCATCTTACGAAAACCAAATAATGCCAAAACATTTAGGCACCGTACATTAACTCCCTCCTCATTTCTTGTTTCGTGGCATATCAACCAATAAGATATGTTGACCGTGCATGCTTTCAATGACTTGAGACTACCAAACATAACATGCAGTGGTTAGTTCATTGCATGCAATGCTATTAATTAGCAAAAAGACATTAAGTTTTCTCATTTTCCTCTCCGTCTTGGTCGCGATGCACAACGTAAGATGACTTACACACCTAGACAGAGGAAGTAACATGTAATCAGTGGAACCACACCTTTCAGTTGTTGTGCCTGATCAAGACGGTTACCGAGATTCCGAATGGACGGATTTTCTCGCGGGGGGGGGGGGGGGGGGGGCGAGATTCTCAGTTACCACGGTTACCGAGAAATACCGAATATATTTCGGAAGAAATTTATTATTAAATTTTGAATTCAAATTCTTTTAGCCTCGATATAGATAGCGCTTGAACTGGTATTGATCACAAAATAGATATTATCTCTATGGAACATCTATACGACCTATGCAAATAGGTCGCTATTTCGACTCCTCGAGTGGACCTTCTTTTTCACGTACATATCTCCACTACTATTAAATAATCAAACAAGAACTTTCTTACGTGCACCTCATAAACGTACACGGATTCATTATGACCGCATGATTAAGCCCATTAAACTTAATCTAACGGTTAGCCTTAACCTAATCCATTCTCTGTGTACATTTAACAATTTACATTGACTGACCATGCTTCACCATATGAAACTCCACATCCTATCAATTAGGAAACTATAATCATGATCGCGTCTTCTTAGAAAACTAATCACGATCACATCTTCTTAGGAAACTAATTACGATTGTGTTTTATTAGGAAATTAATCATGATCGCGTTTTATTAGAAAACTGATCAAGACCGCATTTTATTATCTCCACTACTATTAAACAATTAAACAAGAACTTTCTTACGTGCACCCCATAAAACGTACACGGATTCATTATAACCGCATGATTAAGCCCACTAAACTTAATCTAGCGGCTAGCCTTAACCTAATTCATTCTTTGTGTGCACTTAACAATTTACATTGACTGACCGTGCTTCATCATATGAAACTCCACGTCTGATCAATTAGGAAACTATAATCATGATCGCGTCTTCTTAGGAAACTAATCACGATCACATCTTCTTAGGAAACTAATCACGATCGTGTTTTATTAGGAAACTAATCATGATCGCATTTTATTAGGAAACTGATCACGATCGCGTTTTATCTCCACTACTATTAAACAATCAAACAAGAACTTTCTTACGTGCACCCCATAAAACGTACACGGATTCATTATGACCGCATGATTAAGCCCACTAAACTTAATCTAACGGATAGCCTTAACCTAATCCATTCTCTGTGTGCACTTAACAATTTACATTGACTGACCGTGCTTCACCATATGAAATTCCACGTTCGATCAATTAGGAAACTATAATCATGATCGCGTCTTCTTAGAAAACTAATCACGATCGCATCTTCTTAGGAAACTAATTACGATCGTGTTCTATTAGGAAACTAATCATGATCGCGTTTTATTAGGAAACTGATCACGACCGCATTTTATTATCTTCACTACTATTAAATAATTAAACAAGAACTTTCTTATGTGCACCCCATAAAATGTACACGGATTCATTATGACCGCATGATTAAGCCCACTAAACTTAATCTAGCGGCTAACCTTAACCTAATCCATTCTCTGTGTGCACTTAACAATTTACATTGACTGACCGTGCTTCACCATATGAAACTCCACGTCCGATCAATTAGGAAACTATAATCATGATCGCGTCTTCTTAGAAAACTAATCACGATCGCATCTTCTTAGGAAACTAATCACGATCGTGTTTTATTAGGAAACTAATCATGATCGCGTTTTTCTCCACTACTATTAAACAATTAAACAAGAACTTTCTTATGTGCACCCCATAAAATGTACACGGATTCATTATGACCGCATGATTAAGCCCACTAAACTTAATCTAGCGGCTAACCTTAACCTAATCCATTCTCTGTGTGCACTTAACAATTTATATTGACTGACCGTGCTTCACCATATGAAACTCCACGTCCGATCAATTAGGAAACTATAATCATGATCGCGTCTTCTTAGAAAACTAATCACGATCGCATCTTCTTAGAAAACTAATCACGATCGTGTTTTATTAGGAAACTAATCATGATCGCGTTTTATTAGGAAACTGATCAAGACCGCATTTTATTATCTCCACTACTATTAAACAATTAAACAAGAACTTTGTTACGTGCACCCCATAAAACGTACACGGATTCATTATAACCGCATGATTAAGCCCACTAAACTTAATCTAGCGGCTAGCCTTAACCTAATTCATTCTGTGTGTGCACTTAACAATTTACATTGACTGACTGTGCTTCACCATATGAAACTCCGCGTCTGATCAATTAGGAAACTATAATCATGATCGCGTCTTCTTAGGAAACTAATCATGATCACATCTTCTTAGGAAACTAATCACGATCGTGTTTTATTAGGAAACTAATCATGATCGCATTTTATTAGGAAATTGATCACGATTGCATTTTATCTCCACTACTATTAAGCAATCAAACAAGAACTTTCTTACGTGCACCCCATAAAACGTACACGGATTCATTATGACCGCATGATTAAGCCCACTAAACTTAAGCTAACGGCTAGCCTTAACCTAATTCATTCTCTGTGTGCACTTAACAATTTACATTGACTTACCGTGCTTCACCATATGAAACTCCACGTCCGATCAATTAGGAAACTATAATCATGATCGCGTCTTCTTAGAAAACTAATCACGATCGCATCTTCTTAGGAAACTAATTACGACCGTGTTTTATTAGGAAACTAATCATGATCGTGTTTTATTAGGAAACCGATCACGACCGCATTTTATTATCTCCACTACTATTAAACAATTAAACAAGAACTTTCTTACGTGCACCCCATAAAATGTACACGGATTCATTATGACCGCATGATTAAGCCCACTAAACTTAATCTAGCTGCTAACCTTAACCTCATCCATTCTCTGTGTGCACTTAACAATTTACATTGACTGACCGTGCTTCACCATATGAAACTCCATGTCCGATCAATTAGGAAACTATAATCATGATCGCGTCTTCTTAGGAAACTAATCATGATCACATCTTCTTAGGAAACTAATCACGATCGTGTTTTATTAGGAAACTAATCATAATCGCGTTTTATTAGGAAACTGATCACGATCGCGTTTTATTAGGAAACTAATCGGGTATTCGCACACATTGACACGCCCATCACTTCGACCTCCTAGATCACGATCCTATCTCTCCCAAGAAAAAACACCACAACCGGCCTCCACTTGGCATGGCGACAAGGAGCCGAGGACCAACAACTCCTTCTTAGGGGACGCCGCCGGAGTGCCGGTAATTCGTGAACCGCCGAGGGTGCCGCACCGGTCGCCCCTTCTTAGGGGATGCCGCTGGAGTGCCGGTAATTTATGTTGCTTGTAAGACAACTGCCCAGCCATCATTTATGGTTTCTTGCGAACTTACACGGCGTGCCTGTCCTGACTTGTATACTTCAAAATAAGGTTTCTATGCATTACTAACCAGAGTGTGCTATCTTTATATCTTCGGTGTTTCTTAGCAGATATCGTTTACATGTGTCATCAACACATTATTTGTTTTTTCTTAATTTGTAACACTTGTACTGCTGGAGTTGATTTATTTTAAGTTGTTACATTTGGAACTCCTTTCACTTCATAAAGGGGCTGGATGGTCTAAATTGCAAGATGTGATTTTTTTTCTCACATGAACCATCTATAAATAAATATATATTTTTATTATTCTTCTACGTATAAATACTTTGAGGTCCTTTCGCTGTTCATTCGGTTAGTGGTTAGGAACTAATGACCATCAAATTATTTTTTATTGTTTGATAGTATTACACACAAGTGGGTGTAAACAAAAACTATCAAAAATGGTCATGAATTGCATTTTTTTCTTATTTTCTACAACTGGTGCTTCTCCATATGTCTCCATTGTGTTCCGGGATGTTATTTTGTACTATTGCTTTCCTATGTCTACCCTTGTATTTATTCAGTGCATTGTTCTTTTCGCATTTTGGCATGAAAGCTTGCTGGCTTAGAGCAGGATGAATACAGATGAAAGAGGGGAAACATTGTAGAATTGTGTATGTTGCTTGCCAGGTTTAGCTTTGGATTTTTAGTGCTTTGACACTTCGTGCAGAATGAACTAAACATTTACATGTCAAGAGCATCTTGATGCATATAAAGAGTAAACGGAGGCATGAAATAACGAGTTGTATGGGTTGATTTATACTCTCCAGTTTTATGTATGTTTGTGACTGTGTGTACCAGACATGAACATTCATCATTTTATGCGTTGTCAAGCTTTCCTATACGCCATGAGACGCAAAGCAACCTTTTATCTATCACATGTTGGCATCTACTTGAAATGCAACCAATAATTATACGTGCGTTGCACGTGCACACTTACTAGTTTTGAAAAATAAGCAAAAAATGGTTATGCAACAATGAGGACTCGAACCTGCATCGTCTTGATGAAGGAAGTACATGGTTACCACCAGGGCACAGCTAACTGTTGTCATATTTTTGAGATGTTATTCTATACTAATATGGGTTGGAGGTAAAAATTCAAAAAAAATTGGGATTTTTTGCTGGGGATATGCCTTTCTCGTGGGGTGACGAGAATCTCGGTAACCGCGCGGTAACCGTTTTTCTCGGGCAGTATCCAAAACCGTGGATCAAGTCAACATAGTATCTGATATTCATAGATTTATATAGGGTGTGTCTAGAACTCAGTCGACTGAGACTTAACGAAGTCTCAGTCGAGTGACGTCAGCGTGTTTTTTTGCTACAAGCGGCACGGCTAGATGCTACAAACGGCGACGAAAAATGTTGTGATGGTATTGCAAGCAACAACAACAAATGCTACAACCGTTCTAACTAAAATGCTACAAACGTCAATGAAGGATGTTGCAACCGATGAGATGACGTGCTACAACAGAGGAGGGATGACATGCTTCAACCAACAAAACGAATGTTACAACCGGTATGAAAAAATGTTGCATACGGTCAAAAAAATGTTGCATGGTCGACTGAGACTTCATTAAATCTTAGTCGACTGATTTTTAGCAGGACCGATTTATATATCATTTGTACATGTTGATGATTTGTGAAAGTAACCACAAGTTGAAGGAGGGCTCGTGCTTATCTCTACTATTATTAAACAAGAGAACATATTCAACGCTAAACGCACCCAGCCTAACCTACACATAACATTCCCGATTAATTGGAGTCTCACGATCAAATCGCTTAATTAGATCTAGCCGTCATGATTACACCAACCCACAAACGAAGTGCGTTTAGCAGTTTTCTAGAGCGGACGAAAACTCTGCCAACGCCCACGCCCGCACAAAGGAAACATCCCACATCTAATTTACACGGAGAGTCATATACGGAAACAAATGTGCTAACTTATCGGAAATATATCCAGGGAATCAATTTTCCGTCCAGCTTACGTGCGTCGTCGCTGCCCTGCGCAGCCGCCGAGGCACCTGACGTCCGCCGCGACGACGAGCTCGCTGAGTCACCCGATGACGGCCGCAATGACGAGCTCTTCCCCAACACAGGTGCAGCCGCCCAGGCACCATCCCACAGCGGCGACGACGAGCTCTTCGCCGGCACGGGTGCATGCTCTTCTCTGATCTGAAGTTGGTAAGGCTTTTACACGCAGCTGCCGCCAAGACTTCATTAGGCTAAAAGACGCCTCTACTCCGCTCCGTAGATGCATGCTCATTTGTCAACCTGTTCATGTGATCCATCAATTGCTTTCATTGAATTTATGAAAAACAAGAGCAATTCTAGAGGGAAAATGTAGGAACTGGTGACTTATGGCAATGACCATATGCTAACATGAACCTTGATGAGCATTGGACTGACTTCACCTAAAGGCCTCATGAAGCTGCATATGGATCATTCAATGCTCAGTTCCAATTCATGTGAACACAAATAAAGTCTGCCTGAGATATACAGTATTACAACCTACTACATCCTGATGCATTCTTGCAGGTATATTAGTGCAAAATGAATTCAATTGGTTGCAGAGGCACCATAAGAAAGCTTTTTGATGGCAAACAGTGGGATGGAGTTGAACATAAAACTACACTCTGTCAGCGTTGTGCTAATAGTATTCCTTCCGTTACAATTGTGTGATAACATTCCTGACATTTCACAGGGTTCAAGGACTTCGTATAGCCCCGACTAATCCCAACGGGACGCTCAACCCGTTCCAGGATATGAGCAACATTCAATCCTTGGGTGATGAGCATTACACAAGCACACAATTTCAGTTTTTGTAGCTCAACTGATGAATTGTGCCATTGATTGCATACCCTATAGAAGTAAAAAGGCAAGAGGGATAGAGAGTGGTATGCACAAAATAAGGATGAGATTAATAAGAGACGCCATGAGGTTTACAAACAGAAGAAAATTGCCTGGGGCACAAACACACCTGGTTGTATCACACGGTAATGAAGATGAACTTCATCCTACATGGCCCAGTTATAATGATGTATACTGATCTATTCTTCATCTACTCAGGCCATAATGAGATTAAGAATCAGATGGAAAGGGAGCGGTATGCACAAAATAGAGAGGAGATATTAAAGAGACAATGACAAGCCCATGAGCAAAATAAGCATATTGAGCAGATGGTCCTTGGGGATATGAGGGATCTGCTGCAATCCATGTGAAAGGATATTAAACTCTATGGATTTCCGGATCTGGTTGACACAAATGGTTCTTCTGACGTTGATGCTAGAGAGGTAACAGAGGAGAGACAGGTCAAAACGGACCAAGAACATCTAGATCTATTCAGTTGTTTGAACAATGAGAAACTAGCTTGTTTCAATTACATAATGGATCATGTGACAAACCCAAAAATCCAGATATTCTTTGTTGACGGTCCAGGAGGCACTGGGAAGACGTACCTGTACAAGGCATTGTTTGCAAAGGTCCGTTCGATGGGCCTAATAGCGATCGCAACTGCTACATCCGGTATAGCGTCTGACATTGTGATTTCTTATACCAACGATGAAGAACCTATTAACAAGCTTATCGAAGATGTCTTTCCATCCCTGCACACCAATGCTAGGTCGAGAGAGTACATGAGCAGCACACGTGCAATTCTCTCGACCAAAAACGAGCATGTGGATGACCTGAATGACAAGATGATCTCCAAGTTTCCAGGCGAAGAAAAGGTGTACCATAGCTTTGGCTATATCGAGGATGACTTCCAGAATAATTACATGATTGACTTCCTGAACTCGATCACACCAAATGGGTTGCCCCCGCATGTCTTGAGACTAAAAATCAACTGCCTGGCCATTTTGCTACGGAACCTCGACCCTCGTAATGGGCTATGTAATGGAACACGGCTTATGATCAGGGCCTTCCAGGATAATGCAATTGATGCAGCGATTGTTGGTGGCCAGCATGCTGGAAAGAGGGTGTTCATACCTAGGATCCCTATGTCACCCTCCGAGGACACCTCACTTCCCTTCAAGCTTAAGAGAAAGCAGTTCCCTATCCGCGTGAGTTTTGTGATGACCATTAACAAGGCACAGGGCCAAACCATCCCAAATGTTGGTATTTACCTTCCAGAACCTGTTTTCTCACATGGCCAACTATATGTTGCATTGTCAAGGGGTGTCTCAAGAAAGACGACGCGGATTATAGCCAAGCCTAACAAGGAGGTTGATAAATCTGGAAGAAGCACCAAAAACATTGTCTACAGAGATGTTTTAGAGGGGTGAGGTACATGCAATCGTTCGTGTTTTCTTTGCACCTTTGATTTTGTACCTATATAACTAACTCTGAATGTAACACTTCTCTCTTATTTTATTTGTTGGTTTTGATCACGTCGCGCTACGTAATAGGGTGCTAAACAAGAATGATGCCGATGTGACCTCTAACTCTTTATGTCAGAGTCGTTTATTAGTGTGATTTATTTTTAAAAATCATTGACATATCAACTGTCTCAAAATGAAAAAGTTCAGACTTTAAATGTGTCACACTTGTTATTCTGTTCTTGTTCTGATTACTTACACCATTCATTTGGGAACGTGGAAATTTCAATTTATTCTTTCAATTCCATAACATAAGATTGTAGTACCAGCAAAATTTAAGCTGCTGGGATCATTGACAGAAATAATGAAATATTGCAAATTTATGATGGCTGTTTTTTCTCTTAAGTGCATATGTGATTATGACCTCGGTCTAGGTGTCAGCCATAACACCAACGCATTATAGTCATAATAGTAACCATTTTTCATTTGCAAGTCGATCTAGCATCGTCATGTTGACAGTGTTGACGTGCTCACACTCGTCAATCCATTCGTTGTATCTGCAGGAAAAAGAATTCAATCTTCAGTTCCAGGTCCGGATAAGCCTAATGTATTTGTAACAACTCTATAGAGTAAAGAGTTCTTTGTTGCATTCAACTTACATATCAATAGGCTTAGTCAACTCTATAGCACTGTATTTCGTTTAAACAATATTTTTATACAGGTTCAGTTTTGAACTTCAGATGATGCAAGTTTGTTTGAAGCAGTCCAGTTAACTCAAGACTTGAACATGAAAAAATAGGGAGCCACATAGCCTATCTTACAAACATGAAGGTCTGATGTAATGGCAACCAAGCAAGCATATAACTGTACATGATTACTACCTCGGCTCTGCTCCATTATGACCTAGTTGATTAGAGTGACTAAACACCAAGAGTATATAAGAACGGGCATGGCTGTAGGAAAATTATGGATAAGCTACACCCTGTTCCTAGAGCTGTAACCATTAGGTTGAGAAGAAATAAAACCAATGAGATGTCTGGTGTGGAATTTCTAGCTGAGAATCGATCAGTAAGACATCTGCATTAGGAAGTAAAATCTGCAGTTCTAAGTATAATTTGGGCATTCCATTTACAATGGTACTGAAGCTTTCCTGGCAAAGGCCGTCTCTCATAAACTCATGTGATGAACTGAACGCAGTGATTCCTACTAAACATAAAGAACCCTGCTGCCTACCAGTAAAAATATGTTCTGCTATATGTGCAGAATTTTTTTTTGCAAGATTACACGTGCATAATTTTTAGTCATGCTTAGTTAGTGCATAAAGTTATCACGTAAACCATATTAAGTCTGGTGAATGAAAAACAAAAATCAAGAGGATCTTTTTTTTAGTCTCCGAAGTATCAGAAAGAACGGAAGTAATGCCTCATCTAGAACTGTATTGCTTCCATAGGTTGTGTTCTTTATATGAATAATATCATTTTTGCAAGGCAAATGAGAGCTGTTGTTAGAAGAGTCATTCTGAAAGAAACACATGAGGATCTTAAGCTATCCTTGATCAAGATGCAATTGAAGAGGCAAAATCTCAAGGCACAATCTGAAAAGATTTGGTGCAAGAGAAGACTGTCAGTCATCATACTGGGTGCGCATATAAGGTGCCGGAAGGAAGCGATCGGTAACAGCCAACACTTAATTCAATGATACTTGGAAATTATAGCTCAGCGCTCAAATACGACACGTACACAAAATTAGTGTTAATGACTAAGGCCAACAGCAACAGTCTTGTCACCAGCAACCATATAGGCATGAATTTTGAGTTCAGGTAAGCCATCACGAATGTGTTTTGCGTCTACAACTCAATATTGCTAAAGCAACTTAAAGCCAGTCATCGCGCTAACTTTTGGACCTTATGGTGTAATTGAGTTGTCCACATTATGTACAAAATATTATTTTCATAAATTTCCATAACTACACGCATGAAGCAACCTCAATACTGGATTGTACAAAAAAAGACACCAGATTAGATCCATTTACTACATAAAGTGTGTCTCTACTATTTAGCTGCGAGACTCACCATCTTCCATTTTTAGCCAAAAATATGTACCGACCGATAACAACCTGACTGTGTGTAATCTAACAATTCGAGTTATCAAATTCACTATGATGTTTGATTAGGGAACCTAGATCGCCACGAAAGTAAACTTAAAAAATCAGCCAGCCCAAAAGAAATGCGATTCAGGTGAGACGAGATGAGCTGAGATGGTGGAGGACTCAACTGGACGAGGTGGGGGGTGTCCGCGAGACGCGAGAGGTGCGCTAGCACCCAGCGGAAGGCGTTCCTGCAGTTTGGGCCGAAGTGAACGACGATGAGGAGGTCCCTACCGTGGCGCCGCTCCTTGGTCTCGCGCTCGAGCTCCGGCGCGGCATGGGGCACCACCAGGATGAGGCGCAGCAGCACCACCTCCCTCCAGCTGTACTCCTCCACGTCCTCCTCCACCGTCTCCATTGGCGCTCAGTAGTTGGTGCCAGGACCGCAATACTGGCAATGCACACTTGTAAAATAAATCAGAGAGAAGGTCCCATCACACAAATCCACAGAAATATAAAACCTACAGAAAGATAAAAAAGAATTCGCACACAACAGTTATGATCTATCTTCTTGAAAACTAAAATACATGGCTCATCTTATTTCCTCATATTTAGTACAGAATATGATGAAAAGAAATTCAGAATTCATATACTGCAAACTAATGCTAAAACCAGCTTTACTTTTGATATATAGATCAATCACCTAAACCGCTGTCGATGACGAGGGGACACCGGTGACGTTGTCAGAACCCCATGAGCAAGGGGATGTCAATGTCGAAGCAACAACGACAACCACATAATATGTTGCAAATGTCAACATTCAGCAAGCTGGGCAATAAGAATCAGCCATCCCAACCATATCTGTGTCAACCACTCAAACTGAAAGATGTAAAATTGAGCATCACATCTACAAATTAAAATCCATAAGTTTTGACGTCAATACGCTGTTCTGGCTCTACATTTAGTTTTACTAGTAAGCATGCACGTGCAACGCACGTCTGAAACAAAATGAATTCACATGGTATAATATTAAGCAAAATAAATTTTACATAAAAATTCGGATGGCTAAAAAATGTTATAATGTCACTCAAATTGTATTTAAAAAAGTGTGACATATTTGTGATCCAACACACACGTATCATATTCCATAGTAAAAACATCTACTGTAAATTTAATTTTTATTTTAGTGATTTTTTTACCGAGCCATTTAAATGTGTCTAATGCCCAATGATATCAGCGAGCGTGTAACACATGATCCAGAAACACGTCTCCGCATAAAATTAACGGTCACATAATAATTGTATTATAATTGTTACAAAAATATATATTTTAAGAACCAGAACTAAGCATGTCTTGAAGGTCCATCTTTTGAAGCAGTGAAGGTCCATCTGTAGATGCGATCTATGATGATTCGTTCAATGGATGGGATACTGTTTTGAGCTTCATTCTCTTCATACTTTAGAATATGCACCAAAAATTGCTTCCTCAGTTGAAAACCATGCTACATATGCATTATACAACATTGTTATAACAAGTTGCATGTACAATGTGTATACAAATAAGCATGGTGTAAATACTCACCTTGGGTATGGGAAAATATAGTTTTCCATCGCACAATGAGTGCATGAAATTGAAAACCAAATAACCCGACAGGGCACTGCATGTATGCAATAAAGATATAATGTGCTTTGAATGAATCAATAAATATTGTAATGCATTAAAAAGATTCGTACCAGTGTGAGTTTGTTGGAGCAATAGGAACTATGCATTCCCATTTAGAGATATCATCCTTGAATGCAGGGTTTGCAACTTCAAGGGCAATGTTTAGGTTGCCGGCCACGGTTTTAAGTACATTCTCCCCAAAGTAGGTATTGGTGTCGGATCAAAAATTGAGACAAGTTTTTTATTTTGATCCAAAACAAACAATAAAAATAGTCCAAACTTACACCAAGGCAACAAAATCTACAACGATGCGATAGTTTATAAATAATATATGGAATATTAATTAAGACCAAATAAAGCACTGTCATAAAATGAAAATCTAAAATCTTACCATATCACATTGTGAGATATGATAGTCATTGCTCTCAGGCCACCTATGGAACAACCGTTTCAATATAACAATGTCCATATTTTCACGATGACTTGAGTTTCGTGCATAGTGAAACACCGCCTAAAATAAGAATAAGAAAACATTAGTGCAATGAGGAAAAAAATTGATACGTGATTATAGTAACTTACACAAAAGTTTAGATCCATATAGTGAGATGGAATGTCTCTGAGAAGCTGGACTTTGTTGCGCGCTAGTATACGCACAACCATATTGAAACAATCAATATCCATGTATTCATCATTGTTTAGTATGTTTTTTATTTGTCTCAAATTTAAGCTAATTTGGTAAGGATCAGAGCTTTTTGACCCATTCGCTCATGTAAATTCGAAATTCTGTCAATTATAATGACATCAGAGTAATTTATTAGAATACAAAATGATCTAAAAAATATGGCTTACTCCAGTAGAGCGACATCATCAACCATACTGATGAACAAGCATAGTTCATCTATTAAGTCATCATTTGTTTGATTGACAAACGGTGAAAGGATAAATGACTATGAGATGAGCTCAACTTCTGATGATGTATTTGATTTTTTTGAAATTCTCAGGGGGTTTACCTAGTATCATACATTCCGTGGGATCTGTGTTGTCTTCGTCATCTTCCATGTCTCGATTTCTTATATTATCATCATTCAATTCCGAGTCCACTAAAATCATAGCTAGTTTTGTTTTAAAAGCTGTTATATGTTCCTATTAAAGTAGTAATGAGAGTTAAATAGTGATACAACATAGAATAAGTATAATGATACACAGTGAAAAATACCCGTGTAGGAGCGTCAGACAAAATATCTACTGTGAAGTACTCCATAAAATTTACCATCCACAAACCACAAGATGACCTGCATGGTTGCAAAACTTAAATATACTCAATAAAGTTTATCATTTTTTGTAGAAAATTATATTTTTTAATCATCAAATGATCATGACTTTAACAAGCCGTGATGAAAACAATAATTTCACCCGTGTAGGTGAACCGGACATGCCCTATGAATCCCTATGAAATATTCCCTCTGTTTCTATATATAAGTCATTAGAAACTTGAATATGGACTGCATACGGATGAATATAGAGCGTATTTTAGAGTGATGTAGTCCATATTAGAATCTCTAAAAAAACTTGTATTTACGAACATACAGAGTATAATGGATTTTTATTACAAGATATTTTTTGTTTGGACAATGCCACACTCACTCACCATCATACGTAGTATAGTGAAAAAAAGAATCAGTCAACCTTCCACCGCCCCTCACACTTCTCTCTTCCCCATTCTTTCCTGGCTCCCTCATCCACAATGCGATCTCCATCCATGGCCGGAGCTATCTGGTGGTAGCCCCCCTCCCCCCTTCGTCAGCAACGCCGGCGGACGCGCAGCCCCCTGCTCTGCCCCGCCCCTCCCATTTGCCAGCATCGCCGGCAGCCGCGCAGGCCCCTCCTCTGCCCCGCCCCTTCTTCCTATCCGGTGATGCCGGGACCTGCCTCCTCCTGGCGACGCCTGGGTGCTCGAGCTCGGCATGCTCACCGGCGACGCCGGGGCCCTCCCTCGTGCTGACGCACTCGCCGTGGCCGGGCAGGCCCCTCCTTTGCCCCGCCCCTTCTTCCTATTCGGTGACGCCGGGGCCTGCCTCCTCCTGGTGATGCCGGGGCACTCGAACTCGTCATTCTTGCCGGCAACGCCGGGCCCTTCCCTCGTACTGATGCACCCGCCACGCCACGAACTTCCCTCCCCCTGCTCGGGACGCCATCAAGGTCCAATTCCAACTCTTGTTCTCCCCTCGATCCGGATGCTCTGCACTCCGCCCCCGTCTTGATTTCCATATTGATTAGGATGACCACGAAGACCTTCGCGTGTTGTGCTGCTGCTCGGGACACTTTAGGTCCCTGCTCGCAACTCGTAGGATGCTATTAATCGTTCGGTAAAAAAGAGTAAGCTTTCTTCCAAGCCTATGATTTTCCTTTTCATCCTCTCTGTTGGTGCCTATGTTGATGATAAAACCCTTAATGGTTCAGATACCCTGAGGGAGAAGGAGGTGCCGAAAGGGGATGGGAGCAACAAGTTTGAATCGAAAGAAGTATACCCATCTGTCTCGAGACTGCTCTTCATACAGAAATATCGAGTTCAGCTTGTTGGAACGTTTCTTCGATTTTGTGTCTTCTTTCCTTTAGCATTTTGTACAAAGAAAGTTTATACCTTTTTTCTCAAGAAATATAATTCTTGTGTCCTTTATCTTGCCAATTTATTGTACCATCAATGGCCGTGCTGGACAGGAGGGGCCAGCGAAGTACTTTTAGTTATGAGTTTGCTAAACCAGCGAAATCTAATATTCCTGAGGTTGAAGGATGTAACATCGCAAATGTTGTACTATAGCTGAAAACTCTTGGCATTGATGTGTAACCATCAAGGTGAGTTTCATGCTTTTGTTTTCTCATTGTTCTTGGTCATGAGTAATAGGAAAAAATGCATTGAGAAGATAGATGCTAGTAATTGCGACCATCATCAAGTTGCAATATTTTAGGTGTGCTGCTGTGTAGACACAGATATGCAGAGTCGGAGGTCACATCGACATCCTTCTTTCATGCTTATTATATAGTGTGATCCGAACAAAACCTGGAAGTTAAAACAAAAGATAAGTGCTAGCACTAGTAGAAAACAGGGCTTTGGTCCAGGCCGGGTCAGCCCATTAGTCCCGGTTCAGTCCAGAACCGGGACCAATGTGGGCATTGGTCCCGGTTCGTGGGCCCAGGGGGCTGGCCGAGCCACGTGGGCCATTGGTCCCGGTTCATCTGGACCTTTTGGTCCCGGTTGGTGGGATGAATCGGGACCAATGGGCCTCGCTCCTGGCCCACCACCATTGGTCCCGGTTGGTGGATTGAACCGGGACCAAAGGCTCCCCTTTAGTCCCGGTTCATGTCACCAACCGGGACCAATGAGGTCCCTATATATACCCCTCGCTCGCGAGCAGAGCACCCTAGTGCTATGTTTTTCTCTGGCCGAGGGGGAGAGGGCTTGGTGGTGCTCTAGCTCACCTCCTATGCACACAAGGTGTTCGATGGAATGCCCGAGACACACTAATTAAGCTTTCTCCTCTCCAAGCTCGACCTCCAAGCTCTATTTTCCATAATATTTGTCTAGGTTTAGCGGTCCGTCACGCCCCGTCCCTGTCTTCACCGACGTCGATCACCCACGCCGAGCTCATCACCGGCATGCACCACCGTGGTGAGCTTCTTGTTCTTATCTTCTTTCTGAAAGGAAATATATTCTTACTTGTATGTTTACATAGATACTTGTATTATTTTCTTACTTTTATTATTGCATCTTATATAGTGCGATGGTTTTGGTATCCGCCCCCGTCAGCCCTCGTCCTGTCTATGATTCGGATGTGGTATATATATTATCTTTATAACTATTGGTTCATTTATTGTTTATGAAAATTATGCCGACCAACGTGACATAGATTTTATTTATGTAGGATGTATGTGAATTGGAAATGCCAACCGACCCTATTGTCGATTGGTTAAATTTAGTTGAAGAAGAAAACAATTTGTTGAAGGAAAAAATAAAAAAATTGAGGAGGAGAAGATGATATTGGAGTTGCATGTTGCGGCTGTAGTCGATGATCACAAGATCAAGATGGATGCAATGCGCTTGAAGATTAGAAAGATTAGAAAATATGCCATTCATACCGAGGCTTGGTATCATTATGCCGTTGGATCAATTGTTACGTTGGTTGCGATTATGATCGCATTTGTTTTCGCCTTGAAATGTTTTACATAGTTTCAATGTATGGTTTAATTAATTAGATGCTTTGGAGAGCTATATGTTGTTAGATGAGAACTATGTATGCACTTTGGTTTTAATGTGATGATGAACTTCTATTAATTTGGACACTTAATTATATATAATGCACGCAGATGAACCGGCAATGGATGTACGGTGATAGACACACCTGCGAGTACATTAAGGGCGTGCATGAGTTTCTCGATGCGGCTGAGGCAAACAAGCAGAATGGTTTTATGTGTTGTCCATGCACAGAATATGGGAATACGAGGTCTTACTCTAACTGTAAAATCCTTCACTCCCACCTGCTTTACAAGGGTTTCATGCCACACTATAGTGTTTGGACGAGGCACGGAGAAATAGGGGTTATGATGGAAGACGGCGAAGAAGAAGAGTATGATGACAACTATGTACCCCCTGAATACGGTGATGCTGCAACGGGGGGAGCTGGTGAAGATCAAGAGGAACCAAACGATGTGACCAATGATGTTGCAACGGGTGAAGCTGCTGAAGATCAAGAGGAACCAGACAATGTGCACGATGATGATGATCTCCGCTGGGTCATTGTCGATGCAAGGACGCAATGCGAAAGTCAAAAGGAGAAGCCGAAGTTCGATCGCATGTTAGAGGATCACAAAAAAGGGTTATACCCCAATTGCAAAGATGGCAACACAAAGCTCGGTACCATACTGGAATTGCTGCAGTGGAAGGCAGAGAATGCTGTGGCTGACAAAGGATTTGAGAAGCTACTGAAAATAATGAAGAAGAAGCTTCCAAAGGATAATGAATTGCCCGACAGTACATACGCAGCAAAGAAGGTCGTATGCCCTCTAGGATTGGAGGTGGAGAAGATACATGCATGCCCTAATGACTGCATCCTCTACCGCGGTGCATACAAGGATCTGAACGCATGCCCGGTATGCGGTGCATTGCGGTATAAGATCAGACGAGATGACCCTGGTGATGTTGACGGCGAGCCCCCCAGGAAGAGGGTTCCTGTGAAGGTGATGTGGTATGCTCCTATAATACCACGGTTGAAACGTCTGTTCAGAAACGAAGAGCATGCCAAGTTGATGCGATGGCACAGTGAGAACCGAAAGAAAGATGGGAAGTTGAGAGCACCCGTTGACGGGTCGCAGTGGAGAAAAATCGAGAGAAAGTACTGGGATGAGTTTGCAAAGGACCCAAGGAATGTATGGTTTTCTTTAAGCGCGGATGGCATTAATCCTTTCGGGGAGTAGAGCAACAATCACAGCACCTGGCCCGTGATTCTATGTATGTATAACCTTCCTCCTTGGATGTGCATGAAGCGGAAGTTCATTATGATGCCAGTTCTCATCCAAGGCCCTAAGAAACCCGGCAACGAAATTGATGTATACCTAAGGCCATTAGTTGAAGAACTTTTACACCTGTGGAATGGAAACGGTGTACGTACGTGGGATGAGCACAGACAGGAGGAATTTAACCTTAAGGTGTTGTTGTTCGTGACCATCAACGATTGGCCCGCTCTCAGTAACCTTTCAGGACAGACAAACAAAGGATACCACGCATGCACGCACTGTTTAGATGACACTGAAAGTATATACCTGGACAAATGGAGGAAGAATGTGTACCTGGGCCATCGTCGATTTCTTCCGACCAACCATCAATGTCGAAAGAAAGGCAAGCATTTCAAAGGCGAGGCAGATCACCGGAAGAAGCCCGCCATGCGTACCGGTGATCACGTACTTGCTATGGTCAATTATTTACACTACGTAATCTTTGGAAAGGGTCCCGGTGGACTAGCTGTTCCGAATGACGCTGAAGGACACACACCCATGTGGAAGAAGAAATCTATATTTTGGGACCTACCCTACTGGAAAGACCTAGAGGTCCGCTCTTCAATCGATGTGATGCACGTGACGAAGAACCTTTGCGTGAACCTGCTAGGCTTCTTGGGCGTGTATGAGAAGACAAAAGATACACCCGAGGCATGGGAGGACCTGCAACGTTTGCACGAAAAAGACGGCATGCCTCTGAAGCAGTATAAAGGTCCTGCCAGCTACGCTCTTACGAAAGAAGAGAAAGAAATCTTCTTTGAATGCCTGCTCAGTATGAAGGTCACGACTGACTTCTCGTCGAATATAAAGGGAATAATAAATATGCCAGAGAAAAAGTTTCAGAACCTAAAGTCTCATGACTGCCACGTGATTATGATGCAACTGCTTCTGGTTGCATTGAGGGGGCTTCTATCGGAAAACGTCCGATTAGCCATTGTGAAGCTATGTGCATTCCTCAATGCAATCTCTTAGAAGGTGATCGATCCAGAAATCGTACCAAGGCTAAGGAGTGATGTGGCGCAATGTCTTATTAGTTTCGAGCTGGTGTTCCCACCATCCTTCTTCAATATCATGACGCACGTCCTAGTTCATCTAGTCGACGAGATTGTCATCCTGGGGCCCGTATTTCTACACAATATGTTCCCCTTTGAGAGGTTCATGGGAGTCCTAAAGAAATATGCCCGTAACCGCGCTAGGCCAGAAGGAAGCATCTCCATGGGCCATCAAACAGAGGATGTTATCGGGTTTTGTGTTGACTTCATTCCTGGCCTTAAGAAGATAGGTCTCCCTAAATCGCGGTATGAGGGGAGACTGACTGGAAAAGGCACTCTTGGAAGAGACTCAATAATATGCAGGGACGGATATTCTTGGTCTCAAGCACACTACACAGTTCTACAGAACTCTACCTTGGTGACCCCGTATGTCGATGAACACAAGAACAGTCTGCGCTCCAAACACCCGGAGCAGTGCAATGATTGGATTACATGTCTTCTTTTTTCTTCTTCTTCCTATACGTATTAGTTTTTTTATTTAGGTTGTTAATTAGTAGATATTAATTTTGTTCATATATGTATTGATGCATGTGATATGTATGTATGTATGTATGTATCGGGTATGTCATTGTCGATATACCCCCTACCCGATAACTTCGACATGAGGGGGTCGAGAGGGGGTCTAAGGTCGCCGAGGGGTCGAGGGTCGTCGAACATGAGAGGAAGAAGAGGATAAAAAAAGAAGAGGAAGAAGAAAAAAAGAGAGGAGAAGAAAGAATAGAGGAGTTCTTCTCCTACATTCTTTCTTCTCCTCTTTTTTTTCTTCTTCTTCCTCTTTATTTTATCGGGAACGAGGGTCGTCGAGGGTCTCCAAGCGGAGAGGAGAAACCCTAAATAGAAAGTATCGTCGGTGTGAGATACATGTACCGTCGGTGTCGGACACTACATCCACGTCCCACAAGTGGCGCGGGCATCGACGCCCACGTCACTTGTGGGACGTGGATGTAGTGTCCGACACCGATGGCCACATGTATCTCACACCCACGATACTTGCTATTTAGGGTTTCCTCTACTGCTCGGTGACCCTCGACGACCCTCGTTCCGAATAAAAAAAAGAGGAAGAAGAAGAAAAAAAGAGGAGAAGAAAGAATAGAGTTCTATTCTTTCTTCTCCTCTTTTTTTTCTTCTTCCTCTTCTTTTTTTATCCTTGAAGCGTTGTCGAGGCCACCCCAAACCCTAGAGAGCAGCGTCGAGGCCACCCCAAACCCTAGAGAAGCAGCGTCGAGGCCACTAATTAATATTAGTTCTACGTTTGCCACTAATATATCCATCTGTCATGTTTGAATAATAATTGCCATGTTGTAAATATTTGTAGAAACTATGGACACCGCCCGAGACGAAGTACAAGAAGAGTTGTTGGGGGACATAATCGCACGAGGAAGTGATGCCGTCTGCTTGTTGTTTCTCAACGACACCGATGGTCTGGAAGCAGCTGGCTATGATTATGATGGCTCCGGTGACCTAATGCCGGTGCAAGAAGGAGACCGTGGGGACGGCTCCGCTGACCCAATGCCGGTGCAAGAAGGAGACCGTGATGACGTCTCCTGTGACCGAATCGAGTCCGGCCAGGTATATATATTAGTTAAGCTTCTATTGACTTGCTAATTGATGCATTCATTGTTTTGGTATGTACATATATTAATTAAGTCTTTGTTCTTTTTTCTAGCCCTCCGGATCGAGCACAACTTCGGTAAAGAGAAGAGGCCCGAAGAAAAAGTTGAGCTCGGATGAAAAGTTTGAGATCATAGCAATCGCGCCCGACGGCCAACCGATTGAACCCCTCCGGACAAAGAGTGCATTTGTTGCTCAGTGCAGGGTTTTGGTTGGGGACAAGATTCCGACCAGCATCCAGCAATGGTTAAAGCCGGCTACAGAAGACCCTGAGGTGTCTTATGTCAATGATATGCAGAAAAATGATCTTTGGACTGAGCTGAAGTCAAATTTCACCCTACCGCCAGAGGATGATCCAGAGAAGCCAGTTAAAGAGCAATTAATCAAGTCTTTTGCTCTTAAGAGGATGGCAGAACTATTCAGGAGGTGGAAGAAAGAGCTGAATAAGTTTGTCGAAAATAAAGAGACACCAGAATTCAAGGGCAGATATGAGAAGATCAGAGATCACTGGCCCGCATTTGTGGCCCACAAGACATCGGAAAAGAGTAAGAAGATGTCGGCGACAAACAAGCAAAATGCTGTGAAGAAGAAGCATCACCATCACACGGGGTCAGGTGGCTACCTCATAGCCCGGCCTAAGTGGGCCAAGACTGAGAATGATCTGGTTGATAAAGGGATCGAACCAGAGACAATTAACTGGCCAGACCGTTGCCAGACTTGGTTCTTCGGGGCTGGCGGAACCTTGGACCCTGTAACAGGGAAGTGCATTTGGACGAATGATCAAATGGACATACCAGTCAGGAAGCTTTGGAAGTATATCGAAGCAGCGCATCAAGGGACGTTCTTTCCAGATAGAGAGAACGACGAGCTCACAATGGCCCTCGGGAATCCTGAGCACCCTGGACGGACACGAGGCACGCCAGGCTCCATTCCGTGGAAGGTTGGGTTTCCGGACGCAGGCGGTTACAAATCCCAGGAGAGGAGGAAAAAATTACAGCAGACCCAAATGCAGGCGCTGCAAGCAAGGGTACAAGCGATAGAGGAAAGAGAAGCAAATCGCAGCAAACGTACTGCCGAAGCTTCCCCCGAAGCTACCCCGCCATCTCAGCAGAGAAGCAGCGTGGCTTCCACTGAGCTGCTTCAGCCGGACCATGCCTTGACGGCTCCTGCCAGCTATCCCGTGGATGCTATCACGGAGTGTCAAAATTGCCAGGTCAAGGCGGCTGCTGGCTCTGTTTATCCTACTAAACCCGACGCAACTTTTCACTGCCGGCCGATTCCAGAAGGATATGCTAGGGTGATGGTGGATGAAATAACAAAGGGATTTGAGGACCTCCAGCTTGACCACCCTATCGGTGAAGGGGAGACTAGGCTAGGGTCTGCTCTGAAGACTCCATGCCTATGGCGGAGGGAGCTCATCAACCTTTCGAACTGGATGCCTCCGCCTCCTCCTCCTCCTCCGGCAAGTCAGGGCACTCCGCCTCCTCCACCACCTCCTCCTCCGGCGAGTCAGGGCACTCCGCCTCCTCCACCGCCTCCTCCTCCGGCGAGTGACGATCAGGGCACTCGATTGGCTCCTTCTCCGGCGCGTGGCAGCACTCCGCCTCCTTCTCCGCCTGCGCCGACGCGCCCGAGCAGGCAGCCTCCTCCTTCTCCGCCTCGTCAGCAAGGGTGGAAGAGACATGCCGCCGCTCCGGCTGCTCCGGCGCGTCGTAGTCCTTCTCCTCTGCCTCATAAGCAAGTAAAGAAGACAGCCGCTCCGTCTGCTCGGCCGGCGTCTAGCAGTACAGCCGGAGGCGGGAGGACATACAGATTCGGTCCTTCTCTGAAGACTCCAGAGAAGTTACCATACGAGAGGACCCCGGAGGAGAACGCGAAGATCGCGCGAACCGAAGTGGATGACTGGTTTCAAGGGTTGAAAGCAAAGAGACATCCACCTCCGGAGGAGAAGGTAGATCCGGTGAAAGCGAAGCGCACTCTGGCTGCCCTGACAAAACCACCCAAGTCTCCGCCGAAAGGAAACTATGAGCGCATTATTGGAAAGGAATTTGCTGAAGCAGAGCGGTCGGGAAGTACTGTCAGTGATCAAAGGCTGAAAGAACGACGAGCTGGGAAACAAATTGCCCAGCTTGGCGAACAAGCGAAGCAATCGTGCCCCCCGCTCAAGGTGCCTAGCGACAACGTCGCTAATGATCCGAGGATGGTGCCCGGTTATAGCAATCTTGCCGATTACCTGCCCGATGATGTACATTATGAACCCATGGAGGTGCAGATACAAAGATACGAGTACGGGAAGCCTCTCGTCAAAGATGAAAGATCTCTATCAACGATGATGCGAAGATTGCATGATTGGTACTTGAAAATCTGCAGAGACTGTGGGGAGGAGTACTTTGTATGTGAAAGTTAAAAAAGAGCATGACCTCGTTGGAATTGAACTGTTGCCTGTTCCATTTGAGCAGTTCTTTCAGTTTTTCAATCAATTGGCCCTCGATAAAACAACGGTCACCTGCTACTGTCTGTAAGTAGTACTACTTCTGTCATTAAGTCTCTCTATATAGCTCAGCTCTTTTATTGCATGTATTTATAATCATCCTCACTATATTATGCAGATTGAAGATCGCCGAATTGAAGAAAAGACAAGTCGGTGATATTGGGTTCATTAACACATATCTCATAGATGCAACTCAGGTTAAATTTCATGCCACGGATACCGAGGCCAACTTGCTACGATCGTTGGTAATAAATGAAAACAAAGATATAATACTCTTTCCTTACAACTTCAAGTGAGTGTTACTGTCTTGTGCGTATTCGGTTTCCCTTATATATATATATTAGTCAAGGTTATAGTAATGTAATTGATGAGTTATGCATGTGTGTGGAGTTACCACTATATTCTCCTAGAGATTAAGCTTGAGCAGGGACTAGTAACTGTCTTAGACTCAAAATGAAAAGATCCCCATGACTATGCGGACATGACTCAAATGCTCGAGAAGTAAGTTAAATTGATCATTATCCACCATATCAACAACTTTGTTCATTTCCTGATATATCAATTAATTATTTCTTTGTCTGGCAGGGTTTGGAAAAAATTCTCCAAAAAAGCTCCAGGACTCCCGAAGAAGCTGCAATTTAGACACCCGAAAGTAAGTACTATAGTAGCATGTTCCGCGCATCTCCTATTGATTTGGCATTCTTGCTTATCAGTTTGATTGACCTTTATTTCTTGTAAAGTGGTTGTGGCAGGAAAAAGGGAATGATTTCTGTGGATACTACGTTTGCGAGTTCATCCGCCACACGACCTGTGAGCGGGGCTACACTGACGAACAATATGAAGTACGTAAATAACAACATTCACAATTTTATTTTCTTACCATCATTTGTGTTGAGTTTCATTCATTCATATATATATGTATTGACCCCCTTCTTCAAATTAGATGTTTCGGAAGCGGGATGAACTCCTAGCACCATCTCGCATGCGAGCAATTCAAGAGGAATTGGCCGTATTCTTTCTTGACCACTTGATCGCTGAAGACGGAGAATACTATGTGGACCATGAGTCCGTATGATTATATTTGTAAGAGATAATTATTGTATATATGTAGCCGGTAGTGTCGGATAGATATACGAGAACTTGTTGTTCGACCAATCTCTCGGAGAAGGAGAGGTGGTCGATATCACTTCTCTCTGTATGCATATATGTTCATGACGATCTTCTGTTTCCTTCGTTTACTTACTAGCTAGCTAGCGTGTCTAGTCCTCTCTATACGTATGTATAGTACGTAGCGTCGACCAAGCACGGACATAAGAGAGGACACTTCTCTCTATTAATTATAGCTAGCTAACACAATATATGAAACACCTAAATTAACCCCCCCAAAACCCCCAAAACCCCCCAACCCCCCCCCCTTAAAAAAACAAAAACCCCAGCCACAAAAATGCTGACGCGTGGATGCCTATTGGTCCCGGTTGGTGCCACCAACCGGGACCAAAGGGTCTCCTGCCTGGGCTCCGCGCACAGGCCACGTGGAGGCCCATCAGTCCCGGTTCTGGATTGAACCGGGACTAAAGGGGCAGGGCAATAGTACCGACCCTTTAGTCCCGGTTCAGGAACCGGGACAAAGGCCATTACGAACCGGGACAACAGGCCCTTTTTCTACCAGTGCCTTCAGCCACTGTGGGATCTGCCATGGCCAGGTATGCCCATCTCCCTCGCCCTCCTCTGGATCCCCTGCCCTACTTTGTATTATTGTTCTTCTCATATACTGTCAAATTTCCATGGATGGGATCTGATGAATGAGTATCCCGTGTCTGCGGCAACTCGCATGGCCTGATCCGGAAGTACGGGTGTGCTGCAGGGATTGCTTCCGCAGCATCGCCAAGGACATTGGCTTCATCAAGGTATGAGTCACCCCACAGTTTATTGATTTTCTCAATCATGTGCCTGAGCGTGATGACTGCTGGGTAGTAATATGTTACCCCATGCTTTGCTTTCAACAATATATATGCTTTGTCTACAAGGCCTCTTGGTATGGCACAAAATTTTTAATTCGTTGGAGACTACCATCTGGTAGTGTGAGTTATTACATAATGTAGTGTAATGTATGACATCTTAGATTCACTTATTCAGAACAAATCTCTGTGTTGCTCTCCTCATTCCCAGAGTAAACCCGGTTAAGTTCTGCAATCATCACCTCATGTTCTGCTTTCATTATTTTGTATCTGTTTGAACAATGTGTAATTTCTACGTACCATAAGTCATCTTGGAATGGACGGAGTTGTTCATGACTACATGATATTAGCTATGTTTGTTTGTTACTCCCACCTATATAAGTCTTGCTCTGTTGCATCTATCTCCAGTCTCGGCAATTTTACTAATTGTTAACTACCAAGTTTCTTCTGAGCACACCAGTCCATTTCAAAGCACCACAAATCGAGTGTATTGCATTTGTTCAAGTAGGTATATGTACATTGTATATATTTATTTCCTGAATAACGATGATTTATTAGAAATTGAGATGATTTTCCTATTGAAAAATGTTGTTTCCATTTCCACTTTATCTAACTAATTGTAGGTTTTATGCACCGGTTTTTAGGTTTGGGTAAATTATTCTTCACATGCACAACCTGCCATAAATGAATTGACGGTGCGCTCCTCTTGCTTGTTGCTAGGTATGTCTAATTCTGGAGTTAACAAATCAGCTTGATGTGATGATAATGTATGTTAGCTTTTCTTGTGCTCAGGAAAGTGGCTTGGCAACCGCCAAACTCGTACCCCGAGTTTTTAGATTATCTGTTGACTGATCTTAATGTGGGTGCTATCTTAGTTATTAATGTTCTTTCCTGATGTACATGAATGACACTTTCTGGTTTGGCAATGAATAATGTGTTGGTCTCTTGATAAGAGGTGTATGAATGTGGTTTAAAAATACCAAAAAGTGTTTGATTACTGCTATTGTTTGCAGCTATCGGTAAAGTTGTGATATATCTTTAACCATTGTCGCTTGTCTACACTGTCAGCGGCTTAACAACTACGGAAGCATGATTAGCGCGCTCAATAACGCCTCAAGAGGAGCCACCAGGTGGCGCTCCAACAACTAGTATATAAGTAAGACTATCCCAAACCCCTAATATGATAGGGCAGCCTCACGGATTAACACCTTATTAAGCTGCTGCTTCTTCGACTCTGAAGGCAGTATTGTCAATGGCGTCCTTTGCAAAGATCGGCATGGAGTGCCTACAAGATCCTTTGCAAAGCCGACGCTGACATGGTAGACGACCTACTCGCGTTCTTCGGTGATGCCGACCAAGCCAGCGCCAAGGACCTGCGCCTCACCCGCGACAACGTCAATGCCTTGATCATGGTAAGTACGGTAACAGCAGTACTCTATGATATGACACACACTTGCCCCAAGAATCTAATGTTATTACAAATTTTAATCTTGCCGTATATATTTCTCTCTAGTAGTTGTAAAATTTCTCTCTTTTGGATTTAGTAATTTTAAGTCAATGAAGTTGCACTTGATTACAAAATATGTGGACGTTGAACGCAGGACATGTTGTTTGGCAGGCCGGATAATGTCGGCTTCACCATTGAGTGGGCAATGACAGAGATGATTCATTGCCCTAACATCCTTCTGCAGCTGCATCGGGAGCTCGCAAACATTGTGGGGTTTGAGCGGATGGTCGACGAATCGGATCTTGCCAAGCTCCCCTTCCTTAACTGCGTCATCAAGGAGACGCTTCGGATGCACCCGCCGATCCCGGTTATCCTCCGTGGGACCACCAAAGATTGTGTCCTTGGTGGATACTCGGTGCCCAGGGCCTCTCGCGTATTCATCAACACGTGGGCAATCAACCGAGACGGCGAGGCATGGAAGAACCCTGACACTTTCCGGCCATCCAGGTTCATGCTCAACGGGGATGCCCTCGGGCTAGATCTCAAGGGCGGTTGTTATGAGTTCTTGTCATTTGGTTCTGGAACACGCTCATGCCCGGGGCAAGGGCTCGGCCAGCATGGGGTGGAGTTTGCCGTAGCACAGCTCGGGCACGGGTTTAACTGGAAGCTACCCGATGACATGAATCCAATGCAGCTTGACATGAGCGACACGATCGGTTCGACCGTGTCGCGCGCCACACGGCTCTGCGCGGTGCCCACACCCTGCCTCAGATGTCCTTTGTAATACTATATATGACCTGTTGTGCGCATGAAGCAAAACCCAAATGCAGCCTCCAAGTGAGGGCAACCATATGAAACTTTATCTGAAAGCTACTACTGTCACGAGTGGGGGACATGACCTTCCTTCTCTTTTCTATTTTTTTAATGATCAACTACTTATTACTCAGATGCCTCATGTTTGTCCTCTTTCTCTCCGTCCACCCGGTTCTTGGACGCTGTGGGGTCTCACCCATATGTTGCCGGATCCGGCCTTCTCTACCATGGAAGACGGCGGTGATGTGTACTCCGAGAAGATGATCTTTGTAATGGTCCCTATGAAAACTAGTACCAACGATTGTATCAGCGGTCAGGCAGCATGCGGGGGTATTTGGGCGCGAAGTCCAGATCCTCTTGTCGTACGCGGGAAGGGATTTTGGTTGGTGAGGGTGGTGCTTCCTTTCGGTGCCAATCCATACACCTTCTGTGTCGGCCGGTGCTCTCCGTGGGGCGCGGTGCTTTAGCTTTCAATATTTGCTGCAGAAGGAATCCAGAGCTAGGCGCGTCCTTTGTAAAGCATTGTACCTTCCAAGGATGTCGCTTTGGTTTCGGATATACATTGTATATATTATTTTTCTGCCTACGTTTGCAGAAACTACATGGATTGTGAAGGTAGCATTTATTTTTACATAAGAACAAAGTAACCAAAGGCAGCCTACCAAACACTAACCTACTGCATTTTGGCAATGTTGCCAGCAGCACGATTCCGGGTTGCCACCCTACTCTCACACATATCCATCATTCTAACAACATCCCAGATATATACGGCATCTTGGACTATGAGGACTGATTCCATATTACGTAAGTATCCAAGTTTTAAAGGAGGCTGTTTCCACTTAGGGATAGTGCTTCTTCCATGATACCAACATTATTATCTTTGAATCCTCCGTCTGGTAGTAGATCATGCTCTCCCTCCTCCTTCTCGATGATGCCGAGGTGGTACTCGTGCATCACACACTTGTTCTTCTCCCACTTGTCACCAGACCCGATGTAGAGCACAAGGAGCTTCATTCGGCCAATCAGTTGGCCGTTGGCTTTCAGTGAAGGGCTATTCCGCTCTTGTTCCACACTATGTTTACGTTATATTCTACTAGCAAAAGAGTCCGTGCGTTGCAATGGGAGAGAAAACATAACACACGCTCTTAACTCAACAACCATCACTCAAGACCACAATAGGTCCATCTCCTTTATTTTTGCGAGGCATCATATTTGTATTGCCGCTTATCCTCCTTCTCACCCTCGCCGGCATGGCCTCGGTGTTCAGACAAAACAACAAAAAACGTGTGTTAAATATGGTTAATCCTAAGGCGTCTCTCTCTCCCTCTCTCTCTCTCACACACACTTTCTCTCACTCTCGCGATAAGAAATATGTTGTTTTCCCCTGTGACATTTTTCAAAGGTATGCATGTGTAGTTATCGATGTTTTGTTTTCCATATATGGTTATAGTGGGATGTTTATTTGCGATCGCCACCGGTATGAAAAAAATGGATCTTGTGCTATAAATTATAAGTTTGCTTCCATAACAATATTTTAAAAATATTTAACAGGTAAACTTAACATCTTATTTAGATTCCACACATTTTTCTGATAAAATTTAATATATAATATATTAAAATCAAAGTTATGGTTTAAAAGATACAGATAATTTAGAAAATCATTTGGTTTGACTCAAATATATTTTAAAATAATATTTAAAAATACTTAACAGGTAAAAATAATCTCATATTCATATTCTACATATTTTTCAATCAAATTTCATATATAACATGTTCAAATCGGAGTTACGATTTAAAAGATATGGATGATTTTAAAAACATTTGTTTAACTTAAATATGATCCGCGGATGAATTACATAAAACATCAGGAGGGGTTTCGAAAAATGTAAAATAACGGTTCGGGTGTGACTTAAACCGGACGGCGGGTTGATTTCATGAAAAGACAGAGACTTTTCTAACAAATGCCATGACGGACGAAAGAAACCCAATTTGCTTTATTATTACGTAAAGATTTGCATCTTGTGGCGCTTCATCATTCCAATGTTGTACGCCATAGATGGACGGAAGAAGAATTGCTTCTACACGTCGTCCATTGTCACACATGCTCAAGCGATTATCGGATGCAGTAACTGGCCGTCATTTTGTTATACTTCAGTGTTCTTTTCAATTTAACAAATCAAAAGATATGAAGTATCAAATATCCAAACCAATCTCATGTCTGCACAAGTATACAGTCCAACAAATATAGCAAGTATGGTTCAGATACTATTCTTGTAGCTAGCTAAGAACGAAGCAATGTCGATGTGTGTAGCATATGACTTCCTTGTCGTCAATGGTGAGTATGAAATGATCAATCAGAGTGCGAGACCTTGCACCTTTCTCCCTTACTTGGGCCTCTAGGTGTTCCATCAGCTCCTTGTATGTGGGATCAAAACCAGAGCCTGACGGCAGTAACTACCAAAACTTCTAGACTACACATCAGTTACTTCCATTATAAATGCACACAACGTATCAAATCCGTTCTTGGTGGCAAGATAGTGTAACTGGTGCCTCAAATCTGAAATACAAATACAAAATCTAACCTTCAGCCGGCTGATGCACGCACAACATCCGCCACGTGCGTAGCTGTCTAATTGATTTTGATTGAGAGCTCGCACTGCAGACAATTCCCATGCAGCTAGTTTTTTTGTGCAACAAGGTTCTTGTTTCAGAAGCTTTTTGCAACGGAGATCTTGTTTCAGAAAGAAAAAAGTGTTTGGTGGTGAAGTTTTTCTTTCGGTAACAGGGTCTAGTTTCAGAAAGTTTCTGCAACAGAGGTCTTGTTTCAGAAAGAAGAAAAATGGTTCGACGATGAATATTTTCTCTTCATCAATAGGGGTATTGTTTTATAAACATAGCCCCGGTTGCGGAAAGCGCATAATGAGCGCCCCGCGTTAGAGCGTATGAGGGCAAGCATTACAACACGTCACATGTTTCAGAAACATAGCTTTGGTTGCACAAATCGTCAGAGGAGTGCCTGGCATGAGAGCTCGTCGTTGTCGTGCTGGAGTAGAGGCAACTGCTAGGGGTCCTGGTTCGGAGGAGGCACGACAACTCCGGGAGCCGGCGACGCTCCATGGCCGAGGCACTCGGGCCATGGCGGGGCAGTGGTGCTGTCCCAGTGGACCTTTGCAACAAGGTCCTTGTTGCAAAGCCATGCACGCAACAAGCTAGCTGTAGCAAAGGCTCCCAGTTGGCTGGGACGGTAGATCGGACGGTTGTTTCGGGTGACATTCGACGGTTGCCGAGACGACTGATCTTATCGGTTTATCACCCGACGGACGCATAGCATTGCCCCTAATAATTTGATCAAAATTTTTAAAGTTTGACTTTTCACATAAATTATTGGAAAAGATTTTCATCAGCCGGCCGATTTACAGCGCCTCGTCCGCTGCCTGAGGTGCAAACCAGGCTTCACATGTGGGGCCAATCGCTGTTCCTTCTTATCATATTCGCCAACGACTGAGTGCCATTCATTTTCTTTTTTCGTCGTTCATCTTCTGCAATATGCTTTCTGTTGCAAAAACAATCTACAGTATGACCTCTGTTGCAAAAACAATCTACAGAAAAAATCTATAGAAGTTTTCGCGACATGATCTTTGTTGCAAAAAATTTTGCAATATAATCTTTCTGGTAAAAACTTCTACAGATGTTTCCGCAACATGATCTTGTTGAAAAAAATATTCGGCAACATAAACTCTATTCCAAAAAAATTGTACAGACGTTTCCGCAACATGATCTTAGTTGCAAAAAGTTCTGCAACATAATCTATGTTGCAAAAGTTAGGATGCCCGTCACTGCTTGATGACGCAAATCTAGCGGCTAGCGACCGGGCCGATCTTTTAGATAAATCAGCCAGCAGACGCGTAGCCCGTCCTATAAATATACGCACTACATTATGAAACAAAGGGAGTATCATGCCTTGTTAAATATTCCTACTCCCTTTGTAACTTAAGATATTCTTTGACACTCTCATCATGGACTCTAAAAATGTCTTATAAAAAGTTACAGATGGAGTACCACTGTAAATTAATATAAGACTGTTCTTGAAAATAATTTAAACTAAAACCACGCCACTTATTATTGAACGAGGGAGTAGTACCGCTAACAATTTACAGAAAAGTTGAAGCGGTGTTCAAGTAGACTACTCCAGTTGTTTTCAACTGTTGGTAAAATCAACAACAATTGCACCAAATTAATCTACTAACAAACCATGCCTCTGACATTGCACAAGGATTGGCTAATAATTGCTAAGACCACTGGAGACAGAACAAAGAATATTTCCAGCTCTCTGCTTGAAAGTAAAGATTTTCTGCAAAAAGACAAACATGATATAATCTCCTAGTCAATGAGACCGGCGTTCTAGTGACCGGCTTCATGGCCCACGGAATTTTTAAACAAGCAAAATTCGAACTTTTTGATTTCAAAATAATCTAAAAAAAGATGCAAGTTTACAAGGATGAAATGTATAGAGATAAGTTAATATTACAACCCGAAGTCTAAAATACAACCCTGAACTACAAAACTGTCTAATTTACAATCCCGAACTTTCAAAACTGGACAAAAACAACCCTCGGTTGGTTTTTGGCTGATTTTGACTGGTTTTGACAACTCAACCTCCTAGTCAATGCCAAGTCAATTTTGGGTAATTTTTGGCTAAAAAATGAAAAAAATCTCAAAAATCTACACAACCATTATATTCAATCTAGGAAAGTCTAAAAAATTTCCTAGTATAATAATAACTAGAGCAAAAAATCAAATTCGGATCCCTTTTGTTTCAAATTTTGGCCAAGAAAAAGTTAACAGAAAAGCAATTGAAAAAATTCTCAAAAGTGCCCAGTACCCTTAGATTCAATATGTGGAAGTTTCACGAAGTTTTGACCACTGGATAAAAAATAGAAGAAAATTTTAAATTCAGGAGATGGTGACATGTCTTACGACTTGGCACTGACTAGGCTGTTGACCGGTAAAAACCGGTCAAAATCAGTCAAAAAGGAACCCAGGGTTGTTTTTTGATTGGTCTTGAAAGTCGAGTGTTGTATATTAGACGGTTCCGTAGAGGGTTGTGTTTTTTAGACCTCGGAGGTAGTTCGACGTTGTAATATGGACTTATCTCAAATGTATATGTGTGTAAAAATTTAGGATGAAATACCTTCAAATGTGATCTGTACAAAAATACAAATTCATGGACTTTGAGGATGAATAGTATCATCTGCCAAGAAGCCCTAGATTTTTTTTTCTGCATAGCCCTCATTTCAATGTATTTCATCCTGAAAATTTACACACATGTATATTAGCATCCATGTATATCTGTATCTTCTTCAGAATGTTTTGAAACGTAGAAATAAGAATTTTAATGGATTTTGAAAACTACAAATGTAGGCCTCCATGGAGCTCGGCCTCCAAAAGCAAATTTTGACTAGTCGATGCCCTTAGATAGCAGATATGATGTTGACGTGCCAGAATTATTGGTACAAGCCATATGTTGCAATCATTCAAACAATTATTTAACATTAAAGTCTAACAACCATATTTCATGATAATGCAAACAGTAATTTTTTAATGCAAATAGTAATGTTTGTCGAATCTCTCATACCTGATGGGTTGCAGCCAGTGTGTCACACCACAAGTACAGTCCTGCCAAGAGTAGTACCCCCTCTGTTTCTAAATATGAGACGTTTTAGATATTTCAATGTGGACTATATATGGATATATATATATATATATATATATATATATATATATATATATATATATATATAAACGCATTTTAGAGTGTATATTAATTCATTTTGCTCCATTTGTAGTCTATATTGGAATCTCTAAAAAGTTTATATTTAGAAACGGAGGGGGTATGTGTCACACATTGGTTCCCCTTCTATTATAAGATGTGATGTATGTGTCTGCAAAGAACTATCAACCATATCGTACACCTCTCCCACCTTTACCACACAATCTGCCTCACAATGTCTTCTTCCTCCTTGCGCACGCTGCAAGAAAGCGGTGCCAAAATCAACCAGGAGCTCTACCAGAAGTTCACCAACGTGGTGTCCTCCTTGCCGTGCTCCCCGGCTCTCACCAGGCACCCGCTCTACCGCCATGACAATGGCTGGTATGCCGCCCTGGCGCCAATGGTCTCCACAATGGTCGCGGACGCATGCTTCTCGGCGCGTCCCTCGGACATCGTCATTGCCACAATGCCGAAGTCCGGCACAACGTGGATAAAAGCAATGCTTTACTCCACGGTGCACAGAAGAGAGCACCCCGCAGACGGCCCCGACCACCCGCTCAACTCACTCGGCCCACATGAGTGCCTCAAGCTCCTGGAGTACCAGCTCTACATACGGAACAGGATCCCGAACCTCGACGGGCTTCCTGACCCTAGGCTCTTCGCTGCGCATGCCCTGTTGGTGTCGCTGCCGAGGTCTGTCATGAGGATGGGCTGCAAAATCGTGTACGTGTGCCGTGACCCCAAGGACGCCTTGATCTCACACTGGAACTTCGTGAACAAGTTCAGGGCCAGGGACGGGTTGGAGGCGCTCTCGGTCGAGACCGCCGCCGATTTTTTCTGTGATGGTGTGACGTTGTTCGGGCCGTACTGGGATCATGTCCTCGGGTACTGGCGGGCTCATCAGGTGCACCCTCAGAAGGTTCTCTTCTTCAGGTACGAAGAGATGATTGGGGACCCTGCGGCACACGTGCGGAAGCTGGCGCAATTCGTTGGCCGCCCGTTCTGCATGGAGGAGGAAGAGGCTGGCGCGGTAGAAGCCATCGTAAGGTTGTGCTCGTTTGAGCACATGACTGGGCTCGACGTGGCCAAGCATGGCGTGACAGAGCTCGTTGTCAGCATGGCGGAGAATAGTTGGTTCTTCCGGCGTGGCCAGGTCGGGGACTGGGAGAACTATCTGTCGCGAGAGACGGCAAGGAGGATCGACGCCATTACCGAGGCCAGGTTCAAGGGTTCTGGCCTCCGTGTATAGCCGGTCATGGTGTAATATTGTTACTCAATCAGTGTGCGTTGTGCTAGATATGTAACATGGAATAGTTATGCATGTGAATTCAATGAGGGACTGGGATTGTACGTTTTGTGTGCATAGGTGTGTTGTATGTGGCTGTTTCCGTCTGTATTGGTGTTTTTCTATCTCCGTATGTATTGGTATTTTTCTATCTAAATAAATAGCAGAAACATACTTGATCGTCTACCAGCGCTCCACTTGGAAATATCTAGTAAGTGATATATGATATCAGTAGTTCAGTACACACAACTAGGCATGCATGACCAAAACACACACGCCAATCCTTCAAACTTACATCGTGTTGCTCTCGCTATCTATACACGGAGACTGGAACCTCTGAAAACCTGGACTCAATGATGGCATCTATCCTCTCCGCCATCTCCGCCGATAGATCATAGATGGGTCTCCCAGTCGCTGAGTTCACCATGCCGGAACAACCAACTGTTATCTTACTCGACGAACACGAGTATTGGTTACTTTATCGGTGGTTCTGCTTTTATCATCATGAGTATGTCTTTAGATGTCATGGTATGGAATGTAAGGAGGCTCAATAACCCAGCTCGGAGGAACGCGGTTAAGCTTTTCGTGCAATCTCTCAATGTATCCCTAGTTTGCTTTCAAGAGTCCAAGTTGGCACTGGTGAATGACACTGTGGTTCGGGAAACTCTAGGGCCTGCCTTTGATGGTTTTGATTTCCTGCCGGCTGAAGGAACACGTGGTGGCATATTGTTGGCTTGGAAGTCTGATATACTGCGGGTGACTAACATCCAGAAAGAGGAGTTCATGATATCGGCACAAGTTCTTTCTCTAGCAGAGGGCAAAGAGTGGTTGGTTTCTTCGGTGTATGGGCCGCAGGAAGACACAGACAAAGCAAGATTCCTTAAGGCAATTGTGCAGTTTGGAGACCGCGTGAGCTTGCCGTGGATCCTGAATGGAGATTTCAACATTGTGTGCAACCCAGAGGAGCGCAGCACTGGGAGAGTGAACAGGAGGCTGATGAATAAGCTTCGGCACACGATCAACAGGTTGGGGCTCCACGACATGCCTCTGATTGGGCGTTGCTTCTCTTGGTGCAATCAACAGGAGAACGCCATCTTGGCAAGGCTGGACCATGTGCTCTTCAACAATGCATGGGAGGACTTGTACCCCATCAGTGATTTGCTTCCGCTTAGCTCCAGTATCTCAGATCACACCCCTCTGCTGCTCACCTGTTCGTCCATACGACCAAGGGCTTTTTGGTTTCACTTTGAGAATTATTGGTGCAAGCTGCCTGGCTTTTTGGATGTGGTGAAAGATGCCTGGGCTCCAGAGGTTCCGGGGAGTGACCCCATGAAAATCCTCAACACTAAACTTCACAGAACTTCAAAAGCCCTACGCAGCTGGGGTCAAAGGAGCATGAGCCAACTGACGCTTCAGTTCCAGGTGGCCAGCGAGGTGATCTTATGCCTTGACAGCGGGCAAGAAAGACGTCCTCTTTCCAGTGAGGAAAAGAAGCTGCGTGCCTTTCTCAGGGGGAAGTGCCTGGCGTTCGCATCCCTCGAGCGGGTGAGGCTGCGGCAGAGAGCCAGGGTTCGGGATCTTCGGGAAGGGGATGCCAACTCCAGATACTTTCATATGAAGGCCAATGGGCGACGTCGGAAACACCTCATACCGTATCTCAAACATGGGGATAGAACAGCTACTGCCATGGAAGACAAATTGAGTATGGCCAATGAGTTCTTTTGCAGGCTGATGGGCGCACCGGATCAGAACCTTAGGAGAGCCTGCCTGCGCCTGGAAGAATTGGGCTTGAGGATGCTGTCACCAGAGATGGCCGACAGGCTTGAATCGGAGTTCACGATCGATGAGGTGAAGCGTGTGGTCATGGACATGCCCCCTGACAGGGCACCAGGGCCGGACGGTTTTTCAAGGCTCTTCTTCAAATCATGCTGGGACGTCATAGCCACGGATCTGATGGCGGTAATGAAGGCTATGCACGACGGCCGCTTCTACTCCTTTGGAGGTCTTAACACCTCGATACTCACCCTCCTGCCCAAGAAAGCCAACTCACTGGAGATCGGTGACTTTAGACCCATCAACCTGATACACAGGGTAGCCAAGAAATTTGCTAAGGTCCTCGCTACCCGTCTGGCTCTGCTTCTGCCAATCTGATTTCGAAAGCTCAGAGTGCTTTTGTGACTAGCCGCAATATCCACGAGAACTTCAAGTTTGTGAGGAACAAAGCTAGGTGGCTGCACAGACAGCGCTGCTGCTCGGTGCTAATGAAAATTGACATATCCAAGGCCTTTGATACTCTATCTTGGGAATTTCTTCTGGAGGTGCTGTCTGCTCGGGGATTCGGTGGGAGGTGGCGTTCCTGGATTTGCGGGCTGCTATCCACTGCCTCCACCTCCGTCCTTATCAATGGAGAGCTTGGCCCCCCCCTTCGCCATCGGCCAAGGCGTCCGCCAGGGCGACCCCGTTTCCCCGGCCTTATTCATTCTGGCTATGGACGCCCTTCACGGCATGTTGGAATGGGCAAGGCAGCGCCATCTTCTCTCCGATCTTGGCCGCGACAGAGGGGTGCCACGTGCATCTGTTTTTGCCGATGACGCGGTTCTGTTCTTCAAGCCAGAGCGTAACGATCTCCTGCTTATATCAACCCTTATGCAGCTCTTTAGGGAGGCGTCGGGGCTTCGGATCAATATGCACAAGAGCACCATCACTTGCATACGATGTGATGAGGTGCAGGCTGCAGAGATAGCTGAACACTTCCATTGCAGGCAACAGGCCTTTCCTATCTTATATCTCGGTATACCTCTATCGATATACAGGCTCAAGCGGCACGAGTTGGTGCCCTTGGTTGATAAGCTCTCGAACAAGATGAAGGGCTAGAAACCGAAGATGTTGGCAGTTGCAGGCCGGCTCACGCTCACCTCTTCGTCCTCATGGCACTGCCCATGCACATCATGGCAGTGCTCCCGCTGCCGGCCTGGGCTATCAAGACTATCAACCGCCGCTGCCGTGGATTTATTTGGAAGGGGGAGGAGGAGACTAGTGGTGGCCATTGCCTTATGCCTTGGAGCAGGGTGTGCATGCCGCGAGAGCTCGGAGGTTTGGGTGTTTTGAATATCAAATGGTTTGGGTTCGCGCTGCGCTGCAGATGGCCTTGGTTACGTTGGAGTGCAGAGGAGCGGCCGTGGCATGGCCTGCCTGATACTACGGAGAAGGAGGTCCACACAATCTTCAATGTAGCCTGCCGCATCACGCTCGGGTCAGGAGAGGTAGCCAAGTTCTGGACTGATAAGTGGTTGGATACCGGCTGCTCAATTGCTCAAACAGCACCGCAACTCTACTCCTTTATCAAGGACTGGGGGAGATCTGTCAAGGAGGCGCTGACCGGGGCAGGCTTGGGTACATGACATTGTTGGTGGGCTCTCCCTCCCTGCCATTGCTCAGTACCTCTTGGTCTGGGATATTGCACACGCCACTGTGTTAAATCCTGAGGCGAGAGACACGCCGCGATGGCTCCTGACGGAAAATCAGCAGTTCTCTGTCCAAAGTGCATACCGCTTGTTCTTTCTGGGCAACATTCGCTTCGACTGTTACAAGCCTATTTGGAAATCCAAGCCCCTCCCCCCCCCCCCCCGCGGCAAATTCTTCATGTGGCTCGTGGTGCATCATCGTTGCCTTACGGCGGACAATCTGCAGAAAAGGAATTGGCCTTCAAACGGAGTATGCCCCTTGTGTCTTCAAGCACCGGAAGACTGCACCCACTTGTTTCTCCACTGCCGTTTTACACAACAAGTTTGGGCACGCTTCAGATCTTGGACCGGCGCCGATTTCCTTATCCCCGATAACACCTTTGCCTCCACTCGGGAGTGGTGGTTGCAGACTAGGGCTCTCATTCCCAAGCACATCCGAAGGAATTTTGACATGGTGGTGCTCTTGATGCATTGGAGGATATGGAAAGAGAGGAACTCCAGGACCAGGTGGCAGCTTCGCCGTCCGGCGTTCTGGAGCGGATAGTAGAAGATGTGGCCATGTGGAGGGCCGCCGGATGCATCGTTGATCTTCCAACATAGTTGTTGTGGGGGTGTTCATGTTTTGCAAGACCGGCCCTCACCTGGGTGGTCCGAGATCGTTGCTGTAGCGGGGGCGCCTCTGTTTTTTGGAGGCCAACCCTTGGCAGGGCTATTTGTAAACTCTGGGTTCAGTCTAAGTTTCCTAGACTGTCCTTGCTGTACTCTCTTTTCTATCTAATAAAGTTCGGCCAATGGCCTTTCGAGGTTTTGGCTCCCTCCAGCCGCTCCGGCTGCGGCGGCCACTCGCCCCAGCCACTACCCATCCCCGGGGCGGCCGCTCCTCACCATGCCCCTCCCTGTCTCTCCCCGGGATCCCGGGTCGCCACCGGCCAGCCTTCAATGCATCTCCCCCGCGGGACTGGATCTATCCACCGGTCCGTCCGAGGTGCCTGCCACGCCCCTTTCCCCAATTGCGCGGGTGCAGGAAACGCCGCAGCAAATCCTGTGGCGGGATGCTGACTCGAGGGCGCGTCCTCGCTCGCTCGGACCGGAAGGCCACGCCTGCACCCCCCCTATTCCAGCAGCCCCGCCTTCGATTCATCATAGTGGCCCCGTCCCCATTGCCAGATCTAGCCACCGACGACATTCAAGAGGCCTCTGACCACATTCAAGGGGGCTAGGAGGTCCGAGCTGCTGCGGTCCGAGCATCGCCCCGCTGCGGGCCTGCCTTCGAACCGCGGTCCGGCCGTGGCTTCCCCCCGGGGCATGAGGCCTTCCTCAGCAGATTTAAGGGCCTCTGCTTCCGCTGCCTGAGCACCCGCCATCACCGTTTAGACTGCCATGATCCGCTCCACTGCATCATCTGTAGAAGGCCCGGCCACTACGGCTGGGAGTGCCCTTAAAACCAGCGGAACTGGAGAGGGGATGGCTCGGTGCACGATCGCCTGGGCAAGGCCGGTGCGGTCCGCCCCGTTCGCGAGCGCCTCGTCTTCCCCGACCGCTCCAACGCGCAGCGCATGGCTTCCGATGGCCCCCTGCTTCGACCACGGGCGCCTGCCTCGTTCGAGCCACAAGGTGATCGTGTCCACGCCGGCCTTGGAGCAACAGGTCTTCCTCCTGCAGCAACACATGGTGGTGGTGACCGACGTCAGCAAGATCCACGCCGGCAGCCGAGTGGTGGAGAAGGAGTTCCAGATACCGGCGCACCTCATCCGCGTCACCGGCCATGCCCCGGAGGACTTCTTCATCCACTCCAACCTGCCCGCCCACAAGGACCTCGTCGTGTGCCGGGGCGCGATCACAGTGGAGGCATCCAGTTCCTCTTGGAGCCATGGAGGGAGGACACGCACGCCGTGCATGACACCTGGATGCTGCATGTGTGCGTTGTCCTCGAGAAGCTGTCCATGCACCTTTGGACCTTGGAGGGGGCAGCCGACACGCTCGGCGACAAGGTCATCATCGACCGCCTCGATAGCCGCACCTTCGAGCGGGGGGACACGAAGACGTTCGCCGTTTAGGTGTGGGTGTGGCAGCTGCACCACATCCTCACCAGCCGGACGCTTTGGAAGCACGCCTGGGGAGCGGGGAGGGTGGAAGAGATGCACGGCTTCTCCCCGCCAAGCAGCGCCGTCGCGCCGCCGCATGGGTCTCCAAGAGAAGATGTCTTGAGGAATATAATGAAGGAACTATTCAAAGATAAAGTCAGTGGTCCATCAAACATTGCAGCGATGGACATCACAAGCCTTGAAGAGACATTAAAGAGATATCTAGAACAAATGAAGTATTTGATCATATTAGATGATGTTTGGACTCCAGATGCATTTGATGACTTGTCTAAGACACTTGTTTGTAATGGTAAGGGTAGTAGATTGGTAATCACAACAGGGCATGGTGATGTTTCAAACTATTGGCATACTTATGCAAGATAAATATATTGATTTGCAGTTTATGCACTAGTTATAGCTGCCAATTACACTTGGATATTTTTGGGCCAGAGAACAAATGGTTCAAGCATCTACAGTCCATGTTAGTAGTCTTTTTCCACATGTTGTGTTTTATGTTTCTTGGTGCTTACATCATCTAGTTGATTACAATATGGAACTACTTTTGACCATTAGCTGGCTTTTATAGTGCATGTAGGTTCACATTTCTCAAGTTATGTTAATTTCCGGAGTGCATGTGCCTTCGTATTGTAGAAGTTAAATTTTCTCCCCTGGTAACTTGAATTCCTGGATCCGCTGCTATACTTGCCTATGCTTTCGGTCGAGAGACGGTTAAGTGCCGCAGGAGGAGACGTGCATGCGTGGATGTCGGCTGCTTTTTTGTTACGATCTGGAAAACAAGCGAGAAAAGGTGATGGGACGCTCGGGGGAATCACGTACAAGCCAGGGAGGTTGAACCATCACGACAATGGTAGATCCACTTTAATAGTAGAGATGCTCCTTATTGGCACTCCATGTGTGCGTGCTTGTGCAGTGCGTGTGTTAGAGCATCTCCAATAGGTGATGTAAAATAGCAGCTCAAAAATTGATTGATGTAAATTATACATCACCAAAAACGTGATTTTTACATTACGGTAAGTGTCCAACTCTAATAGGTGATGTATTTTAGATTATGTATTAGTCACTCAAACTTCTTCTTCTTGGTTGATCTCCGCATTAACGGCTCCTCTTCCACAGCCGGCAACGGGAAGGGTGCGGCAGCGATGGGAAGGAAGAGGCGGCGACGGGAAGCGGCTGCGACAACAGGAAGGGTGCGCCAGTGACAGGAAGGTAGGTGCGATGGCAGCAGGAAGGGTGTGGCGGCGGTGGCGGGAAGGGTGCGGCGACAACGGGAAGGAAGGTGCAGTGGCGGCAGGAAGGGTGCGCGGCAACGTGAAGTACCTGGAAGTTGGCGGTTACACTTGTGTGCTGCATGCATTTTTTTGGTCCCTGGTGATGTCAAAATCAGTTATTTATAGTTTAGGCCACCTATTAGAGATGATCTTATGATGTGTATTGTATGATCTTGAGTAGTAAGTTATCACACGTAGTGCTGACATATAAATGTATTGTCTAGTCTTTTTCATTAGGTCGGTTTTTTGATTGCACTGACTAGAGGATGCAGTTCTACATGGTATCAGAGCCAAGAGCTTTTGAGTTCAATATCTGGCTGGCGCAGTTAAATTGCAGCCCACTTTCGCTCCATGTTTAGGTCTAGGAGAAGCCACACGTGAGGGGCAGTGTTGACGTCTAAATGTATTGCCTAGTCTTTTCTATCAGATCGGTCTTTTGATTGCATTCGTAATACATCAATCATAAAGTTTTTTTTGTGAAGGATATCAATCATAAAGTTGGTACGTGCATGGTTGGTACGGCATCCTAGCTTGCACACTGTGCGTGGTAGCTAGATACTGTGGGGTGCACCTACCGTAGGTATGTGATCCACTTACCAGAAAAACCCACCATTCCTTTTCCCCAAAGTTTAAGAAAACGACCGGGTGTTTGCCCATTTAACAAGCAAAGTGTCTTCCCGGAAAGGGAAAAAGAAAAGTATTATTGGACCACTCCAAACCCGTTCTCCTTGTAAGGTGATTTCCATCTTCTTGTAAGACCGGGTGTTTGCCCATTTAACATGCACTAAAAGCCTAGCATGCCACAATTGTACAAACCCAATCTCCTTGTAAGGCGAGTTCCACCTCTGAGTATTCCGCGGCAAACAACCACCTGATCAGAGTGCTAATAAAAAACACTTGATAAAATATGTACATTCGGCAAGACCATTCTGAACTGAGTGTAAAAAAAAAGACACTATGCAAACACAAGGATTGACACGTGTCCTTGCGGTTGACGATAGGATCACGGTGCGGTCACCTTTGCGACGGATCTGGCTTGCCTGCTCCCTCTCCATGCTTCCATCCATGCTCTCACTTCATCCTACAATTGTCTTTTTTCCTTTTTCCTTTCTAATCTAATCATCTACCCCCTGATTTTAAGGGGGTGAGGCCGGGGCTTATTTTGTTCCAATCAAATCAAGCCACGTACGCGAGAGCACGGGTGGGCGCACGTGCAGGGAGCAGGCAAGTCTCGTCCCTTTGCAACTGCCTGACAAATAGCACACGGCAAAGCATTTTATTTTCTTTTCTTTCCCTTCATTGCTTTCTTCTCTTTTTCTTTTCCTTTCTTTCTTTTCTTATCTTATGTTTTCTTTGTTTATTCTCTATTTTTATTCCTTTCTTCCTTTTCTCTTAGTTTTCTTTTCTTTTATTTTCTTTCTTTCCTTCCTTCTTTTTTTCTTTCTTTCTTGTTCTATTAGGTTTGGAGGCAAAGTGACCGCTGCTTTATCCGTTGGCCTTTCTACACTTATAAATGTGTTGAAAATTCCTATTGGTTGTAGTTAGCCTATGTTTAGGCTTTATGTAAAGAAAGAAAAGGAGTGTCAATCATCAAGGGGATGAGATTTGACAACCAACATAGACCTTAGTGGTTGTTTAATTCCCAAAAATTCGAACGAAGCCTGTAAATCAAGAAACTTGACATGGTGGAATGATTTGGCCTCTAGAGGCTGTGGGAAAAAACAAGAATGCTTGGCAAAAGTTTTCACGTATACATTCAACAAACTAGACTATTTGCAAGGAATAAACTAAGGTTTCGTTACATAACGGGTCAAGTTTCCATACAAACAGTTGCACTTCATCCGTTGATTTTAAAACATTTTCCACACTCAAGACAAACCATTGCATGTAAGATGTCAACGTTCGCATTTTCCAAGGTCCATTGGGTATATTTCAGCCATAAGTCTATTTCTAGATATTTAATGGACATAATTCAAATTTGAGTTACGACTACATGAAATAAGCAAGAAATGGGTTAAAATCTTATTTGTGGTACTTAATCTGTGTATTTAGGCCTTATGAAAGGAAATAAAGATATCCCTAATCAATAGGGGGGGGGGGGGGGCGAGGCGGAGACTCGGGCACCAACATGGGGCATAGTGGTTATTTAATTCTGAAAAAATCTAATGAAGTGAGAACATCATTTTTACATGGAATGGTATCACAATATGACCCCTAGAGGTTGTGATAAAAAGTGGGCATATTTTGAAGAAAAATCTCATGTAGCTGCTCTTACAAGCCAGACCAGCTCACATGAAGAAACTAGTGTTCACAAGGGAGCCGATCAAGTTTACACGGGAAGTGATTGCTGCTTCATCCATTGACCTTGAATTATTTTCAGACACATCACACACCACTACATGTGACATGTCAAAATTTGTCATTTTCTAGGATCCGTTTTCTATATTTAGGCCATCAAGTGCATTTCTAGGCATTTATTTGATTTAATTACAATTTAAACTACATGTACATGCAATAATCCTCAAAAGTTGGCTAAAAAATCTTATTTGTGATCTTTCAGTGTATGTTTAGAACTTATGTAATCAAATAAGAGGAGTCCTAAGCACTAGGTGGCCGAGACTCGGGCAATAACATGGTTTTTGTTGACATTTTAATATCACAAACTTGACATAGTGTCATGATATGACTGGTAGAGGTTGTGTACAAAATTTTAGGATGTTTCACAAAAGGTGTCGCATAGACTGCTTACACAATAGACCATCTATAAGGAAGAAACTAGCTTTCGAGAAGGAATGGACCATCCATGTGTGGAAAGCGACCATTGTTTCTTCAGTTGGCATTGAAATTTTTTCCACACGCAACATTCGCCATGACATTTGACGTGTCAAAATTTGGCATTTTTCAGAATGGTTTGCTATATTGAAGCCATTAAGTGCATTATTAGGCATTTTATCATTAAAATTTTTAAATCAATTCAAAAATTACAGAAATACCTAAAAATTTATATGTGCCATATTACAAGCAAAAATGCATTGAGCTATGCAAGGTAAAAAAAAGGTATTTGTTCAAGTCATAATAGAAAGAAAAAAAATAGAAAAAAACATGTCCGTGGAGTGTTTTATGAAATACACTCGGCAAAACCATTTGTTTGCTGAGTACCTCCAATTTGACACTCGGTAAACCTACTGAGCTATCTGTGTGCCTCATTCTAGTTTGTCAACACAAGGCTCCCATGGATGACACTCTGTGGCTGTTGGATGGTCCCAGATGCGACATCCATGCCGTCTACTCTCCTTCTCTCCTTATTCCCTCTTTTCTCTCTTCCTTTCTCACTGTTGGATGGAGATCCATGCAGAAGAGGTTCTCATGGGATAGAAGCCTACCTGGAGGGTCCCCACAGTGCCACCACGCATAAGGCCACGTCCCTGCCGCAAGCTCCCCCCGCGTGCGAGCTGAGGAGCTCGGTTCGAGGTGCCCTTTGGCCGCAAACTTGCTCTAGAAGTTTCTGAATAGCCCTTCTCTTTTGTGGATATTTCGGAGTTATGGATCTCCTTTGCGGAATAAAACGATAATGAAAATGAGGAAACATGATCCAGAAAAATAGTGCCTAGGAGATATTCAATATCAGAGGGGCTCTCTCCCTAGCCAGAGGAGAAAACCTTGACCCACCAAGTGACGCTGCCCTGTTGGTTTCTTAGTGGTCAGCCCAAGTGAACAGTCAATTGTGGCTGTTAATTATTCTCTTATACAAGAAATAATTATGTGCTTTATAGATATTCCCTAAGAGTTAATTTAGGGTTCTAAATAATTCCCAAAATACATTTGAATGCAAATGAAAATCCAAATAATATTTAGAACATCTTCCATATTTTTTATATTGAAGGAGTTGTATTACATTCACTCGTTTTATTTATTTTGAGTTGGAATTGTTTCGATTTAAAAATTCAAATAAGATCCAAAATTAATATTTCAGAAAGTCATTTTGTTCCCTCTCATTTAATAGTTAATAAACTACAAAAAGGTTCTCATCGTAGTCAATACTAGATAAGATCAAGTACCACATGGAAATTTTAGTTAATACTTTTTAAATAATTGACGATACAAATTTTAAAATATTAAGATGTTATAGTAATATGTTGCAATGATCTTCTTAAGATGGCTAGAGTAAGATATATTACAGAGCCCGTGTATAGGAGTCAATGCATATGGGTAAAGAAGACCCATAAACTTTAAGGTTGTGGTTGGGTTTACCTTAATAATTTATTTAGTATTTTTTGATGCTAACTAAGGGTTTCATTCATAACGACATCTTAGTCAACGGAATTTTCTGCATGTTAGCGTATGCCTCACCCACATACAAAACTTCAATGCATGATTATCGGTATAGTAAGCCAATTTCCTAGGGACAATTCCTCAACACCTACCACCACTACTCTACCCTTGCTCTCTCTTAAACGTGGACATTAATTTTTACTAGTAAATCTCAGTAAAGCAAAGGTTTGGAGTACATAGGGATGTATTAGTGGCAAATGGAACCTGAGAGAATATGATTTGTACCTTCAGATCTTCTCGGATATCGACACTACATACTTACCACCTCCATATTGGAAAATGATATGACATTTTTTTACACTTGGGGATTATCATCTGCTCTAGGCAAATATGGCACAAAACACCTCTAATGGCCTGCAGTAACGGAGCACGCCTCTGACGGGACCTCGAATGTCAGGCATAACCATGATGGTAATAAGGCACCAGAGAAACAACTCTGGTAAACGTAGACCTCGGAGTACAACTCGAATATAGCTGCAAGTGTCGGGATATCACCTTGATGGCAACAATCCGTCAGATAGAGATTGACGAGTTGCGGAAGTCAGAGCACAACTCTGAGAAAGTAGCATGTGTCGTGGTATCACCCCGACGGTCGTAAATCGTCCAAAAACAACAGTTTTGAAAATTTGGGAAAGGTGGATCATGGCTCTGACAACGTAGCCGATATCAGGGCATCACCCTAATGGTAACCTAATCGTTGGAGTGTCACACCAACGGTGGCATGAGTTCCAGAGCAGAACTCTAGAAGTACCAAGACAATTCTACCTGTAATATATAACTCTCATCACTGGTAGAAAAAGGGCCTATAGTCCCGGTTCGTAAGGGCCTTTAGTCCCGGATCCTGAACCGGGACTAAAGTGTCGGTACTAATGCCCCGACCCTTTAGTCCCGGTTCAATCCAGAACCGGGACTGATGGGCCTCCACGTGGGCAGTGCGCAGAGCCCAGTCAGGAGACCCTTTGGTCCCGGTTGGTGGCACCAACCGGGACCAATAGGCATCCACGCGTCAGCATTTCTGTGGCTGGGGTTTTTGTTTTTTTTTGAAACGGGGGGGGGGGGGGGTTTGGGGTGTTAATTTAGGTGTTTCATATATTGTGTTAGCTAGCTATAATTAATAGAGAGAAGTGTCCTCTCTTATGTCCGTGCTTGGTCGACGCTATGTACTATACATACGTATAGAGAGGACTAGACACGCTGGCTAGCTAGTAAGCAAATGAAGGAAACAGAAGATCGTCATGAACATATATGCATACAGAGAGAAGTTATATCGACCACCTCTCCTTCTCCGAGAGATTGGTCGAACAACAAGTTCTCGTATATCTATCTGACACTACCGGCTACATATATACAATAATTATCTCTTACAAATATAATCAAACGGACTCAGGGTCCACATAGAATTCTCCGTCTTTAGGGATCACGTGGTCAAGAAAGAATGCCGCCAATTCCTCTTGAATTGCTCGCATGCGAGCTGGTGCTAGGAGTTCATCCCGCTTCCGAAACATCTAATTTCAAGAAGGGGGACAATACATATATATATATGAATGAATGAAACTCAACAGAAATGATGGTAATAAAATAAAATTGTGAATGTTGTTATTTACGTACTTCATATTGTTCGTTAGAGTACCCGCCCCGCTCACAGGTCGTGTGGCGGATGGACTTGCAGATGTAGTATCCACAGAAATCATTCCCTTGTTCCTACCACAACCACTTTACAAGAAATAGAGGTCAATCAAAGTGATAAGCAAGAATACTAAATGGTATTGATGAAACTAGCGCTTGAATCACTAGGAGATGCGCGGAACATGCTACTATAGTACTTACTTTCGGGTGTCTAAATTCCAGCTCCTTCGGCAGTCCCGAAACTGTTTTGGTGAATTTTCTCCAAACCCTGCCGGACAAAGAAAACAATTACTTGATATTAGGAAATGAACAAAGTTGCTGATATGGTGGATAATGATCGATTTAACTTACTTCTGGAGTATTTGAGTCATGTCTGCATAGTCCTGGGGATCTTTTCGTTTTGAGTCTAAGACGGTTACTAGTCCCTGCTCAAGCTTAATCTCTAGGAGAATATAGTGGAAACTGCACACGCATGCATAACTCATGAATTACATTACTATAACGTTGACTAATATATATAAGGGAAACCGAATACGCACAGGACAGTGACACTCACCTGAAGTTGTAAGGAAAGAGTATTATATCTTTGTTTTGATTTATTACGAACGATCGTAGCAAGTTGGCCTCGGTAGCTGCGGCATGAAGTTTAACCTGAGTTGCATCTATGAGATATGTGTTAATGAACCCAATATCACCGACTTGTCTTTTCTTCAATTCAGCGATCTTTAGTCTGCATAATATAGTGAGGATGATTATAAATACATGCAATGAAAGAGCTAAGCTATATAGAGAAACTTAATGACAGAAGTAGTACTACTTACAGAAAGTAGCAGGCGACCGTTGTTTTATCGAGGGCCAATTGATTGAAAAACTGATAGAACTCCTCAAATGAAACAGGCAACAGATCAATTCCAACGAGGTCATGCTCCCTTTTAACTTTCACATACAAAGTACTCCTCCCCCCAGAGTCTCTGCAGATTTTCAAGTACCAATCATGCAATCTTCGCATCATCGTTGATAGAGATCTTTCATCTTTGACGAGAGGCTTCCCGTACTCGTATCTTTGTATCTGCATGTCCATGGGTTCATAATGTACTTCGTCGGGCAGGTAATCTGCAAGATTGCTATCACTAGTAGAAAAAGGGCCTATTGTCCCGGTTGGTGAGGGCCTTTAGTCCCGGTTCATGAACCGGGACTAAAGGGTCGGTACTAATGCCCTGACCCCTTTAGTCCCGGTTCAATCCAGAACCGGGACAGAAGGGCCTCCACGTGGCCTGTCCCCTGAGCCCAGGCAGGAGGGCCTTTGGTCCCGGTTGGTGGCACCAACCGGGACCAATAGGCATCCACGCGTCAGCGTTTATGTGGCTGTGGTTTTTGTTTTTTTTGAAAGGGGGGGGGTTGGGGGTTTTGGGGGGTTAATTTAGGTGTTTCATATATTGTGCTATAGCTAGCTAATTAATAGAGAGAAGTGTCCTCTCTTTTGTCCGTGCTTGGTCGACGCTACGTACCATACATACATACGTATAGAGAGGACTAGCTAGACACGCTAGCTAGCTAGTAAGCAAACAGAAGATCGTCATGAACATATATGCATACAGAGAGAAGTGATATCGACCACCTCTCCTTCTCCGAGAGATTGGTCGAACAAACAAGTTCTCGTATATCTATCCGACACTACCGGCTACATATATACAATAATTATCTTTTACAAATATATAATCTCCTAAAATACGGACGCGTGGTCCACATAGTATTCTCCGTCTTCAGCGATCACGTGGTCAAGAAAGAATGCCGCCAATTCCTCTTGAATTGCTCGCATGCGATCTGGTGCTAGGAGTTCATCCCGCATCCGAAACATCTAATTTTAAGAAGGGGGTCAATACATATATATATATATATATGAATGAATGAAACTCAACACAAATGATGGTAATAAAATAAAATTGTGAATATTGTTATTTACGCACTTCATATTGTTTGTCGGAGTAGCCCCGCTCACAGGTCGTGTGGCGGATGGACTCGCAAATGTAGTATCCACAGAAATCATTCCCTTGTTCCTGCCACAACCACTTTACAAGAAATAGAGGTCAATCAAACTGATAATTAGCAAGCATGCTAAATGGTATTGATGAAACTAGCGCTTGAATCACTAGGAGATGCCTGGAATATGCTACTATATAGTACTTACTTTCGGGTGCCTAAATTGCAGCTTCTTCGGTAGTCCCGGAGCTTTTTTGGTGAATTTTCTCCAAGCCCTGCCATACAAAGAAAACAATTACTTGATATCAGAAATGAACAAAGTTGCTGATATGGTGGATAATGATCGATTTAACTTACTTCTCGAGCATTTCAGTCATGTCCGCATACTCCTTGGGATCTTTTCGCTTGGAGTCTAAGACAGTTACTACTCCCTTCTCAAGCTTAATCTCTAGGAGAATATAGTGGTAGCTGCGCACACATGCATAACTCATCAATATTACATTACTATAACCTGGACTAATAAGGAAACCGAATATGCCACAAGACAGTAACACTCACTTGAAGTTGTAAGGAAAGAGTATTATATCTTTGTGTTCATTTATTTCCAACGATCGTAGCAAGTTGGCCTCGGTTTCTTGGGCACGATATTGAACCTCAGTTGCATCTATGAGATACGTGTTAATGAACCCAATATCTCCCACTTGTCTTTTCTTCAATTCGGCGATCTTCAATCTGCATAATATAGTGAGGATAATTATAAATACATGCAAATGAAAGGGCTGAGTTATATAGAGAGACTTAATGACGGAAGTAGTACTACTTACAGACAGTAGGAGGTGACCGTTGCTTTATCGATGGCCAATTGATTGAAAAACTGATAGAACTCCTCAAATGGAATAGGCAACAGTTCAATTCCAAGGAGGTCATGCTCCTTTTTAACTCTCATATACAAAGTATTCCTCCCCTCAGACTCTTTGCAGGTTTTCATGTACCAATCATGCAATCTTCGCATCATCGTTGATAGAGAACTTTCATCTTTGACGAGAGGCTTCCCGTACTCGTATCTTTGTATCTGCACCTCCAAGATATCATAATGTACATCGTCGGGCAGGTAATTTGCAGGATTGCCATAACCGGGCACCATCCTCGGATCGACGATGTCGCTAGCAGGCACCTTGAGCGGGGGGCACGATTGCTTCGCTTGTTCGCCGAGCTGGGCAATTTGTTTCCCAGCTCGTCGTTCTTTCATCCTTTGATCACTTTTAGTACTTCCCGACCTCTCCGCTTCGGCAAATGCCTTTCCAATAATGCGCTCATAGTTGCCTTTCGGCGGAGACTTGGGTGGTTTTGTCAGGGCAGCCAGAGTGCGCTTCCCTTTCACCGGATCTACCTTCTCCTCCGGAGGTGGATGTCTCTTTGCTTTCAACCCTTGAAACCAGTCATCCACTTCGGTCTGCGCGATCTTCGCGTTTTCCTCCTCGCTCCTCTCGTACGGTAACTTCTCTGGAGTCTTCAGAGAAGGACCGAATCTGTATCTCCTCCCGCCTTTGGCTGTACTGCTAGACGCCGGCAGAGTAGACGGAGCGGATGTCTTCTTTCCTTGCTTACGAGGTGGAGGAGAAGGACTGCGACGCGCCGTAGAAGCCGGAGCGGCGGCGGGTCTCTTCCGCCCTTGCTGACGAGGCGGAGAAGGAGGAGGCTGGCTGCTCGGGCGCGCCGGCGCAGGCGGAGAAGGAGGCGGAGTGCCGCCACGCGCCGGAGAAGGAGCGGGCCGAGTGCCCTGATCGTCACTCGCCGGTGGAGGAGGCGGAGTGCCCTGACTCGCCGGAGGAGGAGGAGGAGGCGGAGGCGTCCAGTTCGGAAGGTTGATGAGATCCTTCCGCCATAGGCATGGAGTCTTCAGAGCAGAACCCAGCCGATACTCCCCTTCACCGGTAGGGTGGTCAAGCCGGAGGTCCTCAAATCCCTCCGTTATTTCATCGACCATCACCTTAGCATATCCTTCTGGAATCGGCCGGCAGTGAAAAGTTGAGTCGGGTTTAGTAGGATAAACAGAGCCAACAGCCGCCTTGACCTTCAAATTGCTCCATTGCGCCATAAGGTGGCAATTTTCAGCATCCGTGATAGCATCCACGGGATAGCTGGCAGGAGCCGTCAAGGCATGCTCTGGCTGAAGCAGCTCGGTGGAAGCCACGCTGCTTTTCCGCTGAGATGGCGGGGTAGCTTCGGGGGAAGCTTCGGCAGGTCGTTTGCTGCGATCTGCTTCTCGTTCCTCTAGCCCCATTACCCTTTCGTGCAGCGACTGCAGTTGGCTCTGCTCCAGTTTCTTCCTCCTCTCGTGGGTTTTGTAACCCCCTGCGTCCGGAAATCCAGCCTTCCACGAAACGGAGCCTGGCGTGCCTCGTGTCCGTCCAGGGTGCTCAGGATTGCTGAGGGCCATTGTGAGCTCGTCCTTCTCCCTGTCTGGAACGAATGTCCCTTGCTGCGCTGCTTCGATATATTGCTAAAGCTTCTTGACTGGTATGTCCAATTGTTCCTCCGTCCAAATGCACTTCCCTGTTATAGGGTCCAAGGATCCGCCGACCCCAAAGAACCAAGTCCGGCAACATTCTGGCAAGTTCATTGTCTCTGGTTCGATCCCTTTATCAAGCAGATCATTCTCAGCCTTGACCCACTTAGGCTGGGCTACGAGGTAGCCACCTGACCCCGTGCGATGGTGAAGTTTCTTCTTCTCAGCATTTCTCTTGTTTGTCGCCGACATTTTTTTTACTATTTTCCGATGTCTTGTGGGCCACAAATGCGGGCTAGTCATCTCTGATCTTCTCATATTTGCCAATGAATTCTGGTGTCTCATTTTTTTCGACATACCTATTGAGGTCTATCTTCCAATTCCTGAATAGGTCTGCCAATTCCTGGTTAATGGCTCTATAACTGGCTTCTCCGGATCATCCTCCGGCGGTAGGGTGAAATTTGACTTCAGCTCAGTCCAAAGATTCTCTTTCTGCATCTCATTGACATAAGACACCTCAGGGTCTTCGTTCTTAGGCTTATACCATTGCTGGATGCTGATCGGGATCTTGTCCCTAACCAGAACCCCACACTGAGCAACAAATGCCTTCTTTGTCCGGTAGGGTTCAATCGGTTGGCCGTCGCGCGCGATTTGTATGATCTCAAACTTTTCATCCGAGCTCAACTTTTTCTTCGGGCCTCGTCTCTTTACCGAAGTTGTGCTCGATCCAGAGGGCTAGAAAAAAGAACAAAGACGAGAGTTAATTAATATGTGTACATACCAAAACCAATGAATGCATCAATTAGCTAGTCAGCACAGGCTTAACTAATATATATACCTGGCCGGACTCGGTTTGGTGATCACCGGAGCCGTCCTCACGGTCTACTTCTTCACCCTCTCCTTCTTGCACCGACATTGGGTCATCGGAGCCATGTAAATCAATGAGGAGAGGGCCAGCTTCTTCTTCACCCTCTCCTTCCAGACCATCGTTGTCGTTGAGAAACATCGAGGAGAGGGCATCACTTCCTTCTGCGATTATGTCCCTCAACAACGCTTCTTGTGCTTCGTCTCGGGGGGTGTCCATAGTTTCTACAAATATTTACAACATGGCAATTATTATTCAAACATGACAGATATGGATATATTAGTGGCAAACGTAAAACTAGCTAGCTAATCACAATAAGGAATCATATTAGTGGCCTCGACGCTGCTTCTCTAGGGTTTGGGGTGGCCTCGACAACGCTTCAAGGGTTAGGGGGTGTCCTCGAGAACGCTTCAAGCTAGGAGGGGGTAATATCGACCCCCCCCCACGTGTTGAAGCTATCGGGAGGGGGTCGGCGTTGAACAGTACATCTATGTCCCACAAGTGACGTGGGCATCGACGTGGGCATCGACGCCCACAAGCTATTGGATTTCTTTAATACTTTGACACTATAGGAACCCTCGACCCTGAAACCTTCGACCCTTGACCCCTTAACGACCCTCGACCCTCTACCCTAGTTCCCGACCCTCGACCCCTCGGCGATCCTCGACACCCTCGTTATATCGACAACGACGCAACATACATATACATGGGAAAATAATGTTATCGGGGAGGGGGTATCGGTACCCCCCCCCTCGTGTCAAAGTTTCTTCTTTCTCCTCTATTCCTTTCTTTCTTCTTCTCCTCTTCTTTTCTTCTTATCCCTCGAGAAAGGAAAATAAGGAAAAGGAAGAAAAGAGGAAGAAGGAAGAAGGAAGAAGAAGAAGAAAAAAAAGAAGAAAAAAAAGAGGAGAAGAAGAAAAGAATAGAGGAGAAGAAGAAAAATAGAAAAAATTCTATTTTTTCTTCTTCTCCTCTATTCTTTTCTTCTTCTCCTCTTCTTTTTCTTCTTTTTTCTTCTTCTTATTTATTTCTCCTCTTCTTCCTATCCCCTCTTCTTCTCCTTTCTTCCTCTTCTTTTTTCCTTTTTCCTCTCATTCTTTTTCTTCTTCTTGTATTGCTTGTTTTTTTTAAATAATGTTCAAATAAAAATCTATGAACATAAAACATATATACACACAGAGAACATATATACATTTTTATAAAAATGCAAAAAACAAAAAAAAATCTTTGCATATGACCATACATACATTTTTCTTTGCATATGCTTTGCATATAAACATACATACATATAAACATAACATACATACATATAAACATAACATATATATACACAGAGAACATATATACATTTTTATAAAAATGCAAAAAACAAAAAAATCTAAAAAAAGACATATAAACAGATATACACATATACATATATACTCATACATATAGACACATAATCAGGAAAAAAAACTATATTTGCAAAAAAAGGGGGGAAGAGGGGGGCGGTGCCGGCCCTGACCAAAGCGGCGCGGGGCGAGGCAGAGGCGACGGCGAGGCAGAGGCGACGGTGAGGCAGAGGCGGGGCGGCGACGGCGTCGGGACGGCGCGGCCGGGGTGGCCCGCGGCGACGGCGTCGGGGCGGCGCGGGGGTGGCGACGACGTCGGGGCGGCGCGGGGTGGCGACGGCGTCGGGGCGGCGCTGGGTGGCGACGGCGTCTGGGCTCGAGGCCGCGGCCGGCGATGGCGTGGGCTCGGGGGCACGGGCGACGGCGACGGCGGCGGGGCAGCCTGGCAGCGTCGTCGGGGGGTAAATGCGCGATGAAACTGAAAATTTTCACAAGTGTTGTTTATATACACTGAGCATTAGTCCCGGTTGGTGGCACCAACCGGGACCAAAGGCCAATTTTCAGCAGCCCAAAGGGCGGGAAGCGGCGGCCTTTGGTCCCGGTTGGTGCCACCAACCGGGACTAAAGGGGGGCATTAGTCCCGGTTGGTGCCACCAACCGGGACCAAAGGCCCCCTTTAGTCCCGGTTGGTGCCACCAACCGGGACCAAAGGCCTTGTGCTGCCCCGCGCCAAATGTTTAGTCCCACCTCGCTAGTTGAGAGGGAGCCGCACCAGTTTATAAGGTGCGGTGCGGCTCCCCTCTCGAGCTCCTCTCTCAAGCAGGCTTTCGGGCCTAACTCTGCCATCTGTGCTTGTGGGCCTACTGGGCCTTCCACGGGCCTGAATCCTGGCCCAGAGGGTTTCTAGTCGTATTCAGGCCGTGGGGGCCCAGTAGGTGGCATTTTTTTTGTTTTTTTGTTTTATTTGTTGCTTTATTTAGTTTATTTTGGTTTTGGTTTATTTTTCTTTTGGTCTTTTGGTTTATTTTTTAATTCTTTTTGCTTTTAGTTTTAGAAAAATTATAAACTTTCTGTTAGTGCCATTAGTTTTCAAATCTGAAAACACTTTTTTTGTTTTGTTTGTTGCTTTATTTATTTTATTTTGTTTCTACTTACAACAAAATACTTATTGTTGCTATTTTTATTTTTTTTTCAGTTTTTTGTTCTGTTTTCTGCATTATTTAGTTTTTGTTGTTTTTTGCTTTATTTTTTAATTCTTTTTGCTTTTAGTTTTAGAAAAATTATAAACTTTCTGTTAGTGCCATTAGTTTTCAAATCTGAAAACTCTTTTTTTGTTTCCTTTGTTGCTTTATTTATTTTATTTTGTTTCTACTTACAACAAAATACTTATTGTTGCTATTTTTATTTTTATTTTCAGTTTTTTGTTCTGTTTTCAGAATTATTAATTTTTTGTTGTTTTTTGCTTTATTTTTAATTCTTTTTGCTTTTAGTTTTAGAAAAATTATAAACTTTCTGTTAGCGCCATTAGTTTTCAAATTTGGAAACTCTTTTTTTGTTTTCTTTGTTGCTTTATTTATAAACTGGTGTGAGCGCCCTTCGGTTGGCGAGGTTTTAAAATTCATAGTTTTCAAATGAACTCTGAAAAAGTTGGCATAGCATGTGCATGTACCAAACGGACAATGGTATCATACTCGTCTGTTACAAAGTTGGCATGTTATCATCATAATAGTTGCGGGAGAAAGTCTTCACTTTTTCTTCGCTTGTGTCATTTGCTTATTGCGCCGTAACCATGGATAATCTTCATCGTTTATCAGGATGCTTGGGTCAGCCTTGACTTTGAAGGGGGGAATTTCATGAAACTTTTCATACTCTTCAGACATGTCTGTCTTGCCCTCCACTCCTAGGATGTCCCTTTTCCCTGAAAGAACTATGTGGCGCTTTGGCTCATTGTATGATGTATTCGCTTCCTTATCTTTTCTTTTCCTCGGTGTGGTAGACATGTCCTTCACATAGATAACCTATGCCACATCATTGGCTAGGACGAACGGTTCGTCAGTGTACCCAAGATTTTTCAGATCCACTGTGGTCATTCCGTACTGTGGGTCTACCTGTACCCCGCCTCCTGACAGATTGACCCACTTGCACTTAAACAAAGGGACCTTAAAATCTACTCCGTAGTCAAGTTCCCATATGTCTACTATGTAACCATAATATGTGTCATTTCCATTGTCGGTTGCTGCATCAAAGCGGACACCGCTGTTTTGGTTGGTGCTCTTTTCATCTTGGTCAATCGTGTAAAATGTATTCCCATTTATCTCGTATCCTTTCCAAATCATTACAGTCGAAGATGGTCCCCTGGACAACAAGTACAGCTCATCACAAACAGTGCTGTCACCTCTGAGACGTGTTTCCAACCAACTACTGAAAGTCCTGATGTGTTCACATGTAATCCAGTCGTCGCACTGCTCCGGGTGTTTGGAGCGCAGACTGTTCTTGTGTTCATCGACATACGGGGTCACCAAGGTAGAGTTCTGTAGAACTGTGTAGTGTGCTTGAGACCAAGAATATCCGTCCCTGCATATTATTGAGTCCCTTCCAAGCGTGCCTTTTCCAGTCAGTCTCCCCTCATACCGCGATTTAGGGAGACCTATCTTCTTAAGGCCAGGAATGAAGTCAACACAAAACCCGATGACATCCTCTGTTTGATGGCCCATGGAGATGCTTCCTTCTGGCCTAGCGCGGTTACGAACATATTTCTTTAGGACTCCCATGAACCTCTCAAAGGGGTACATATTGTGTAGAAATACGGGCCCCAGAATGACAATCTCGTCGACTAGATGAACTAGGACGTGCGTCATGATATTGAAGAAGGATGGTGGGAACACCAGCTCGAAACTGACAAGACATTGCGCCACATCACTCCTTAGCGTTGGTACGATTTCTGGATCGATCACCTTCTGAGATATTGCATTGAGGAATGCACATAGCTTCACAATGGCTAGTCGGACGTTTTCCGGTAGAAGCCCCCTCAATGCAACCGGAAGCAGTTGCGTCATAATCACGTGGCATTCATGAGACTTTAGGTTCTGGAACTTTTTCTCTGGCATATTTATTATTCCCTTTATATTCGACGAGAAGCCAGTCGGGACCTTCATACTGAGCAGGCATTGAAAGAATATTTCTTTCTCTTCTTTCGTAAGAGCGTAGCTGGCAGGACCTTCATACTGCTTCGGAGGCATGCCCTCTTTTTCGTGCAAGCGTTGCAGGTCCTCTCGTGCCTCAGGTGTATCTTTTGTCTTCCCATACACGCCCAAGAAGCCTAGCAGGTTCATGCAAAGGTTCTTCGTCACGCGCATCACGTCGATCGAAGAGCGGACCTCTAGGTATTTCCAGTAGGATAGGTCCCAAAATATAGATTTCTTCTTCCACATGGGTGCGTGATTCTCAGCGTCATTCGGAACATCTAGTCCGCCGGGACCCTTTCCAAAGATTACGTGTAAATCATTGACCATAGCAAGTACGTGATCACCGGTACGCATGGCGGGCTTCTTCCGGTGATCTGCCTCGCCTTTGAAATGCTTGCCTTTCTTTCGACATTGATGGTTGGTCGGAAGAAATCGACGATGGCCCAGGTACACATTCTTCCTGCAGCTTGCCAGGTATATACTATCGGTGTCAAGTAAACAGTGCGTGCATGCGTGGTATCCCTTGTTTGTCTGTCCTGAAAGGTTACTGAGAGCGGGCCAATCGTTGATGGTCACGAACAGCAACGCCTTTAGGTTAAATTCCTCCTGTTTGTGCTCATCCCACGTACGTACACCGTTTCCATTCCATAGCTGTAAAAGTTCTTCAACTAATGGCCTTAGGTACACATCAATGTCGTTGCCTGGTTGCTTAGGGCCTTGGATGAGAACTGGCATCATAATGAACTTCCGCTTCATGCACATCCAAGGAGGAAGGTTATACATACATAGAGTCACGGGCCAGGTGCTGTGATTGCTGCTCTGCTCCCCGAAAGGATTAATGCCATCCACGCTTAAAGCAAACCATACGTTCCTTGGGTCCTTTGCAAACTCATCCGAGTACTTTCTCTCAATTTTTCTCCACTGCGACCCGTCAGCGGGTGCTCTCAACTTCCCGTCTTTCTTACGGTCCTCACTGTGCCATCGCATCAACTTGGCATGCTCTCCGTTTCTGAACAGACGTTTCAACCGTGGTATTATAGGAGCATACCACATCACCTTCGCAGGAACCCTCTTCCTGGGAGGCTCGCCGTCAACATCACCAGGGTCATCTCGTCTGATCTTATACCGCAATGCACCGCATACCGGGCATGCGTTCAGATCCTTGTAGGCACCGCGGTAGAGGATGCAGTCATTAGGGCATGCATGTATCTTCTCAACCTCCAATCCTAGAGGGCATACGACCTTCTTTGCTGCGTATGTACTGTCGGGCAATTCGTTATCCTTTGGAAGCTTCTTCTTCATTATTTTTAGTAGCTTCTCAAATCCTTTATCAGGCACAGCATTCTCTGCCTTCCACTACAGCAGTTCGAGTACGGTACCGAGCTTTGTGTTGTCATCTTCGCAATTGGGGTACAACCCCTTTTTGTGATCCTCTAACATGCGATCGAACTTCAGCTTCTCCTTTTGACTTTCGCATTGTGTCCTTGCATCGACAATGACCCGGCGGAGATCATCATCATCGGGCACATCGTCTGGTTCCTCTTGATCTTCAGCAGCTTCGCCCGTTGAAGCACCATCGTGCACATCGTCTGGTGCATCTTGATGTTCAGTAGCATCACCGTATTCAGGGGGCACATAGTTGTCATCGTACTCTTCTTCCTCGCCGTCTTCCATCATAACCCCTATTTCTCCGTGCCTCGTCCAAACATTATAGTGTGGCATGAAACCCTTGTAAAGCAGGTGGGTGTGAAGGATTTTCCGGTCAGAGTAAGACTTCGTATTCCCACATATAGGGCATGGACAACACATAAAACCATTCTGCTTGTTTGCCTCATCCACTTCGAGAAAATCATGCACGCCCTTAATGTACTCGGAGGTGTGTCTGTCACCGTACATCCATTGCCGGTTCATCTGCGTGCATTATATATAATTAAGTGTGTCAAAAATCATTACAGAACATCATGAATAGATAATTAAGTGACCAAACTAATAGAAGTTCATCATCACATAAAAACCAAAGTAGATACATAGTTCTCATCTAACAACATAAAGCTCTGCAGAGCATCTAAATTAATTAAACCATACATTGAAACTATGTAAAACATTTCAATGCGAAAACAGATGCGATCATAATCGCAACCAAGGTAACAACTGATCCAACGGCATAATGATACCAAGCCTCGGTATGAATGGCATATTTTCTAATCTTTCTCATCTTCAAGCGCATTGCATCCATCTTGATCTTGTGATCATCGACGACATCCGCAACATGCAACTCCAATATCATCTTCTCCTCCTTAAGTTTTTTTATTTTTTCCTTCAAGAAATTGTTTTCTTCTTCAACTAAATTTAACCTCTCGACAATAGGGTCGGTTGGAATTTCCGGTTCAACAACCTCCTAGATAAATAAAATCTATGTCACGTTGGTCGGCATAATTTTCATAAACAATAAATGAACCAATAGTTATGAAAAGATAATATATACCACATCCGAATCATAGACAGGACGAGGGCCGACGGGGGCGGATACCAAAACCATCGGCGCACTATATAAGATGCAATAATAAAAGTAAGAAAATAATACAAGTATCTATCTAAACAAACAAGTAATAATATTTTTCCTTTCAGAAAGAAGATAAGAACAAGAGGCTCACTACGGTGGTGCCGGCGATGAGATCGGCGCGGGTGATCGACGGCGGTGAAGACGGGGACGGGGCGTGACGGACCGCTAAACCTAGATAAATATTGAGGAAAATGGAGCTTGGCGGTCGAGCTTGGAGAGGAGAAACCTTAAGTAGTGTGGCTCGGGCATTCCATCGAACACCTTGTGTGCATAGGAGGTGAGCTAGAGCACCACCAAGCCCTCTCCCCCTCGGCCAGAAAAAACAGAGCAGTGTGCTCTGCTCTTGCGCGAGGGGCTATATATAGGCACCACTATTGGTCCCGGTTGGTGGCATGAACCGGGACTAAAGGTAACCCTTTTGGTCCCGGTTCATGCCACCAACCGGGACCAATAGTGGTGGGCCAGGAGCCAGGACCATTGGTCCCGGTTCGTCCCACCAACCGGGACCAAAAGGTCCGGACGAACCGGGACCAATGGCCCACGTGGCCCGGCCGGCCCCCTGGGCTCACGAACTGGGGAAAATAGCTCCATTGGTCCCGGTTCTGGATTGAACCGGGACTAATGGGCTAAACTGGCCTGGACGAAAGCCCTGTTTTCTACTAGTGTATAATTGGGCACCATCCTCGGATCATTAGCGACGTTGTGGCTATGCACCTTGAGCGGGGGGGCACGATTGCTTCGCTTGTTCGCCGAGCTGGGCAATTTGTTTCCCAGCTCGTCGTTCTTTCAGCCTTTGATCACTGACAGTACTTCCCGACCGCTCCGCTTCGGCAAATTCCTTTCCAATAATGCGGTCATAGTTTCCTTTCGGCGGATCAGACTTCGGTGGTTTTGTCAGGGCAGCCAGAGTGCGCTTCACTTTCACCCGATCTACCTTCTCCTTCGGAGGTGGATGTTTCTTTGCTTTCACCCCTTCAAAGAAGTTCCTCACTTCTTCTCGCGCGATCTCGGCGTTCTCCTCCAGGGTCCTCTCATATGGTAACTTCTCTGGAGTCTTCAGAGAAGGACCGAATCTGTATGTCCTCCCGCCTCTGGTTGTACTGCTAGACGCCGACCGAGCAGACGGAGCGGTTGTCTTCTTTACTTGCTTAAGAGGCGCAGGAGAAGGACTACGATGCGTCGGAGCAGCTGGAGCAGCGGCAGGTCTCTTCCGCACTTGCTAATGAGGCGGAGAAGGAGGAGGCTGGCTGCTCGGGCGCGTCGGCGCAGGCGGAGAAGGAGGCGGAGTGCCTCCATGCGCCGGAGAAGGAGCCGGCCGAGGGCCCTGATCGTCACTCGCCGGAGGAGGAGGCGGTGGAGGCGGAGTGCCCTGACTTGCCAGAGGAGGAGGAGGAGGCGGAGGCGTCCAGTTCGGAAGGTTGATGAGCTCCTTCCGCCATAGGCATGGAGTCTTCAGAGCAGACCCCAGCCGAGTCTCCCCTTCACCGGTAGGGTGGTCAAACTGGAGGTCCTCAAATCCCTCCGTTATCTCATCCACCATCACCCTAGCATATCCTTCTGGAATCGGCCGGCAGTGAAAAGTTGCGCCGGGTTCAGTAGGATAAACAGAGCCAACAGCCGCCTTGACCTTCAAATTCATCCATTGCGTCATAAGGTGGCAATTTTGAGACTCCGTTATAGCATCCACGGGATAGCTGGCAGGAGCCGTCAAGGCATGCTCCGGCTGAAGCAGCTCGGTGGAAGCCACGCTGCTTCTGCGCTGAGATGGCGGGGTAGCTTCGGGGGAGGCTTCGGCAGTACGTTTGCTGCGATTTGCTTCTCGTTCCTCTATCGCGTCTACCCTTGCTTGCAGCGCCTGCATTTGGGTCTGCTGCACTTTTTTCCTCCTCTCATGGGATTTGTAACCGCCTGCGTCCGGAAACCCAACCTTCCACGGAATGGAGCCTGGCGTGCCTCGTGTCCGTCCAGGGTGCTCAGGATTCCCGAGGGCCATTGTGAGCTCGTCGTTCTCTCTGTCTGGAAAGAACGTCCCTTCCTGCGCTGCTTCGATATACTGCTTAAGCTTACTGACTGGTATGTCCATTTGATCGTTCGTCCAAATGCACTTCCCTGTTACAGGGTCCAAGGTTCCGCCAGCCCCGAAGAACCAAGTCCGGCAACGGTCTGGCCAGTTAATTGTCTCTGGTTCGATCCCTTTATGAACCAGATCATTCTCAGTCTTGGACCACTTAGGCCGGGCTACGAGGTAGCCACCTGACCCCGTGCGATGGTGAAGCTTCTTCTTCGCAGCATTTTGCTTGTTTGTCGCCGACATCTTCTGACTCTTTTCCGATGTCTTGTGGGCCACAAATGCGGGCCAGTGATCTCTGATCTTCTCATATCTGCCCTTGAATTCTGGTGTCTCATTATTTTCGACAAACTTATTCAGCTCTTTCTTCCACCTCCTGAATAGTTCTGCCATCCTCTTCAGAGCAAAAGACTTGATTAATTTCTCTTTAACTGGGTTCTCTGAATTATCCTCAGGCGGTAGGGTGAAATTTGACTTCAGCTCAGTCCAAAGATCATTTTTCTGCATATCATTGACATAAGACACCTCAGGGTCTTCTGTAGCCGGCTTAAACCATTGCTGGATGCTTATCGGGATCTTGTCCCTAACCAGAACCCCGCACTGAGCAACAAATGCGCTCTTTGTCCGGAGGGGTTCAATAGGTTGGCCGTCGGGCGCGATTGCTATGATCTCAAACTTTTCATCCGAGCTCAACTTTTTCTTCGGGCCTCGTCTCTTTACCGAAGTTGTGCTCGATCCGGAGGGCTAGAAAAAAGAACAAAGACTTAATTAATATGTGTACATACCAAAACAATGAATGCATCAATCAGCTAGTCAGCATAGGCTTAACTAATATATATACCTGGCCAGACTCGGTTCGGTCACCGGAGCCGTCATCACGGTCTCCTTCTTGCACCGGCATTGGGTCACCGGAGCCGTCCTCATGTTCTTCTTCTTGCACCGGCATTAGGTCACCGTAGCCAGCTTGTTCACCCTCTCCTTCCAGACCATCGGTTTCGTTGAGAAACAACGAGATGGCATCACTTCCTTCTGCGATTATGTCCCTCAACAACGCTTCTTTTGTTGCTTCGTCTAGGGCGGTGTCCATAGTTTCTACAAATATTTACAACATGGCAATTATTATTCAAACATGACAGATGGATATATTAGTGCCAAACGTAGAACTAGCTACCTAATCATAGTAAGCTATCGGGAGGGGGTATATATCGACAACGACGACACTACATCTATGTCCCTCGACGACCCTCGTTCCCGATAAAAAAAGAGGAAGAAGAAGAAAAAAAGAGGAGAAGAAAGAATAGAGGAGAAGAACCTCGAACCCTCGAACCATCGACGACCCTGGAACCCTCGACCCCTAGACGACCCTCTTCTTCCTCTCATGTTCGAGAGGATCGCCGAGGGGTCGGGAGGTTGCCTAGTGTCAAAGGATTCAACAAAACCATGTCTTCATCATTAGGCGAAAGTAACATGTGCATGATGGTACGAAGCTCTTCAAAGTTGTTCTGGAACGGAGTCCCAGATAGGATAATTCGCTTTTTGGTACAAAGTTCAGAAAGAGCCTTCCGAATATCGCTATTTGGAAGGCCTTTGCTGAATTCGTACCAAAAGGCGGATTATTCTATCCGGGACTCCATTCCAGAACAACTTTGCAGAACTTCGTACCAACATGCCCTGGTTACTTCCGGCTAATGATGAAGGCATGGATTTCTTCAATACTTTGACACTAGGAAACCTCTCTCGACCCCTCGGCGATCCTCGACCCCTCGAACCCTCGACGACCCTGGAACCCTCGACCCCTAGACGACCCTCTTCTTCCTCTCATGTTCGAGAGGATCGCCGAGGGGTCGGGAGGTTGCCTAGTGTCAAAGGATTCAACAAAACCATGTCTTCATCATTAGGCGAAAGTAACATGTGCATGATGGTACGAAGCTCTTCAAAGTTGTTCTGGAACGGAGTCCCAGATAGGATAATTCGCTTTTTGGTACAAAGTTCAGAAAGAGCCTTCCGAATATCGCTATTTGGAAGGCCTTTGCTGAATTCGTACCAAAAGGCGGATTATTCTATCCGGGACTCCATTCCAGAACAACTTTGCAGAACTTCGTACCAACATGCCCTGGTTACTTCCGGCTAATGATGAAGGCATGGATTTCTTCAATACTTTGACACTAGGAAACCTCTCTCGACCCCTCGGCGATCCTCGACCCCTCGAACCCTCGACGACCCTGGAACCCTCGACCCCTAGACGACCCTGCTGGAACCCTCGACCCTCGAACCTATAGAACCCTCGAACCCTCGACCCTGAAACCCTCGACCCTTGACCCCTTAACGACCCTCGACCCTCTACCCTAGTTCCCGACCCTCGACCCCTCGAAGAGGAGAAATAAATAAGAAGAAGAAAAAAGAAGAAAAAGAAGAGGAGAAGGAAGAAAGGAATAGTGGAGAAGAAGAGAAAATAGAATATATCTTTTCTCTTCTTCTCCACTATTCCTTTCTTCCTTCTCCTCTTCTTTTTCTTCTTTTTTCTTCTTCTTATTTATTTCTCCTCTTCTTTTCCTCTCCTCTTCTTCTTTCTTTCCTCTTCTTATTTTCTTCTTTCCTATCCTTCTTTTTCTAAAATTGTAATTTTTGCATATATAAAACTTTTCTAAAATTGTAACTTTCTATATAAAACTTTCCTATCGGGAGGGGGAGAAGATCGAAGAAAAAAAGAAGAAAAAAAGAGGAGAAGAAGAAAGGAATAGAGGAGAAGAAGAAAAAATAGAAAAAAAAATCTATTTTTTCTTCTTCTCCTCTATTCCTTTCTTCTTCTCCTCTTCCTTTTCTTCCTCTCCTCGTCTTCTCCTTCTTCTTCTCCTTCTTTCTCTACTTATTTTCCTTTTCCTTATTTTACTTTTTCGTCTCCACTAACATAAAATGCACTAACCTAAAATGCAACAAACATAAAATGCACTAAAGAGGCTCAACTAACCTAAAATCAGTGATAAAATGCACTAACCTAAAATCGATATCTACTAACAACTTAAAAAAATTAATACATATATGAAAAAATGCATATATGAAAAAAACATCATCATATCATCAACAGAAAAAAAACATCATCATATCATCAACAGAAAAAACATCATCATATCATCAACAGAAAAAAAACATCATCATATCATCAACATCATCATATCATCAACCTAAAGGGCGCCGGCGCGGGGCGACGACGGGCTCGGGGCGGCGACGGGCTCGGGGCGGCGACGGGGCGGGGCGACGGCGGCGGGCTCGGGGCGGCGACGGGGTGGGGCGACGGCGGCGGGCGCGGGGCGACGACGGGCTCGGGGCGATGGCGCGGGGCGACGACGTACGGGCTCGGGGCGGCGACGGGGCGGGGCGGGGCGACGGCGGGCGGGCGACGGCGGCGGGCGCGGGGCGACGGCGCGGGGCGACGACGGGCTCGGGGCGGCGACGACGACGACGAACGGCCTGGGGGCGTCGGGGCGAATGGGAGCGGTTGGCCAAAATTTCACAAGTGGTGGCTTATATAGCCAGAGCAATGGTCCCGGTTCGTGCTACGACCCGGGACTAATGCTCCCTTTAGTCCCGGTTGGTGCGACGAACCGGGACCAAAGGCCAATTTTCGGCAGCCGAAAGGGCGGGAAGCGAAGGCCTTTGGTCCCGGTTGGTGGCACCAACCGGGACTAAAGGGGGGCAATGGTCACGGTTGGTGCCATGAACCGTGACCAATGCCCCCTTTATTCCCGGTTGGTGCCACCAACCGGGACCAATGGCCTTGTGCTGCATCGCTAGCTGAAGTTTAGTCCCACATCGCTAGCTGAAGGGCGCCGGCACTTGTTTATAAGCGCTGCTGTGCCACCCCATTCGAGCTCCTCTCTAATGCAGGCTTTCGGGCCTAAACTTGTTACTGCCTGTGGGCCTATTGGGCCTCTGCGGGCCTGAATCCTGGCCCATGTAGGGTTTCTAGTTGTATCCAGGCCGTGGAGGCCCAGTAGGTGGCATTTTTTTTGGTTTTTTCTTTTTTATTTCTACATTTTTTTGGTTTTTTTTATTTTTTTATTTCTACTTAAAACTAAATACTTATAGTTTTTTAGTGATTTCTTTTGCCTTTTAGGTCACAAAAATTATAAACTTTCTGTTAGTGCCATTAGTTTTAAAATTTTGAATAGTTTAAATTTGAATTTTATAAAATTTGTGTGAATCACTAGTTTATGAATAACTTTACTATAAAAATAGTTTTTTTTCTTCTTTGCTATTTATTTTTTATTTATACTTACAATTAAATACTTATAGTTTGATTTTAGGTCACAAAAATTATATTCTTTTTGCTATTGAAGAATATTATAGTTTTATTTTAGTTGATCATAACATAATATTTTAATTGATTGTTTTTATTTTCATAAAAGTTTTGTAGTTCATTCTGTTTGCTATTAATTCATTATTTGAGCTAAATGACTCTGAAATTGGAAAGCATTTCAAAATGAACTCTGAAAAGGTTGAAAGTTGGCATGGTATCATAATTTCACCCACATAGCATGTGCATGTATAAAACGGACAATGGTAGCATGTTCGTCTGTTACAAATTTGGCATGGTATCATCATAATAGTTGCGGGAGAAAGTCTTCACTTTTTCTTCGCTTGTGTCATTTGCTTATTGCGCCGTAACCATGGATAATCTTCATTGTTTATCAGGATGCTTGGGTCAGCCTTGACATTGAAGGGAGGAATTTCATGAAACTTTTCATAATCTTCAGACATGTCTGTCTTGCCGTCCACTCCCAGGATGTCCCTTTTTCCTGAAAGAACTATGTGGCGCTTTGGCTCATCGTATGATGTATTCGCTTCCTTATCTTTTCTTTTTCTCGGTTTGGTAGACATGTCCTTCACATAGATAACCTGTGCCACATCATTGGCTAGGACGAACGGTTCGTCAGTGTACCCAAGATTTTTCAGATCCACTGTTGTCATTCCGTACTGTGGGTCTACCTGTACCCCGCCGCCTAACAGATTGACCCATTTGCACTTAAACAAAGGGACCTTAAAATCAGGTCCGTAGTCAAGTTCCCATATGTCCACTATGTAACCATAATATGTGTCCTTTCCGCTCTCGGTTGCTGCATCAAAGCGGACACCGCTGTTTTGGTTGGTGCTCTTTTGATCTTGGGCGATCGTGTAAAATGTATTCCCATTTATCTCGTATCCTTTGTAAGTCAATACAGTCAAAGATGGTCCCCTGGACAACAAGTACAACTCATCACAAACAGTGTTGTCACCTCTGAGACGTGTTTCCAACCAACTGCTGAAAGTCCTGATGTGTTCACATGTAATCCAGTCGTCGCACTGCTCCGGGTGTTTGGAGCGCAGACTGTTCTTGTGTTCATCGACATACGGGGTCACCAAGGTAGAGTTCTGTAGAACTGTGTAGTGTGCTTGAGACCAAGAATATCCGTCCCTGCATATTATTGAGTCTCTTCCAAGAGTGCCTTTTCCAGTCAGTCTCCCCTCATACCGCGATTTAGGGAGACCTATCTTGTTAAGGCCAGGAATGAAGTCAACACAAAACCCGATAACATCCTCTGTTTGATGGCCCATGGAGATGCTTCCTTCTGGCCTAGCGCGGTTACGGACATATTTCTTTAGGACTCCCATGAACCTCTCAAAGGGGAACATATTGTGTAGAAATACGGGCCCCAGGATGACAATCTCGTCGACTAGATGAACTAGGACGTGCGTCATGATATTGAAGAAGGATGGTGGGAACACCAGCTCGAAACTGACAAGACATTGCGCCACATCACTCCTTAGCCTTGGTACGATTTCTGGATCGATCACCTTCTGAGAGATTGCATTGAGGAATGCACATAGCTTCACAATGGCTAATCGGACGTTTTCCGGTAGAAGCCCCCTCAATGCAACCGGAAGCAGTTGCGTCATAATCACGTGGCAGTCATGAGACTTTAGGTTCTGAAACTTTTTCTCTGGCATATTTATTATTCCCTTTATATTCGACGAGAAGCCAGTCGTGACCTTCATACTGAGCAGGCATTCAAAGAAGATTTCTTTCTCTTCTTTCGTAAGAGCGTAGCTGGCAGGACCTTTATACTGCTTCGGAGGCATGCCGTCTTTTTCGTGCAAACGTTGCAGGTCCTCTCGTGCCTCAGGTGTATCTTTTGTCTTCCCATACACGCCCAAGAAGCCTAGCAGGTTCACGCAAAGGTTCTTCGTCACGTGCATCACGTCGATTGAGGAGCGGACCTCTAGGTCTTTCCAGTAGGGTAGGTCCCAAAATATAGATTTCTTCTTCCACATGGGTGCGTGTCCCTCAGCGTCATTCGGAACAGCTAGTCCACCGGGACCCTTTCCAAAGATTACGTAGTGTAAATCATTGACCATAGCAAGCACGTGATCACCGGTGCGCATGGCGGGCTTCTTCCGGTGATCTGCCTCGCCTTTGAAATGCTTGCCTTTCTTTCGACATTGATGGTTGGTCGGAAGAAATCGACGATGGCCCAGGTACACATTCTTCCTGCATTTGTCCAGGTATATACTTTCAGTGTCATCTAAACAGTGCGTGCATGCGTGGTATCCTTTGTTTGTCTGTCCTGAAAGGTTACTGAGAGCGGGCCAATCGTTGATGGTCACGAACAGCAACGCCTTAAGGTTAAATTCCTCCTGTCTGTGCTCATCCCACGTACGTACACCGTTTCCATTCCACAGCTGTAAAAGTTCTTCAACTAATGGCCTTAGGTACACATCAATTTCGTTGCCGGGTTGCTTAGGGCCTTGGATGAGAACTGGCATCATAATGAACTTCCGCTTCATGCACATCCAAGGAGGAAGGTTATACATACATAGAGTCACGGGCCAGGTGCTGTGATTGCTGCTCTGCTCCCCGAAAGGATTAATGCCATCCGCGCTTAAAGCAAACCATACATTCCTTGGGTCCTTTGCAAACTCATCCCAGTACTTTCTCTCGATTTTTCTCCACTGCGACCCGTCAGCGGGTGCTCTCAACTTCCCATCTTTCTTTCGGTTCTCACTGTGCCATCGCATCAACTTGGCATGCTCTTCGTTTCTGAACAGACGTTTCAACCGTGGTATTATAGGAGCATACCACATCACCTTCGCAGGAACCCTCTTCCTGAGGGGCTCGCCGTCAACATCACCAGGGTCATCTCGTCTGATCTTATACCGCAACGCACCGCATACCGGGCATGCGTTCAGATCCTTGTATGCACCGCGGTAGAGGATGCAGTCATTAGGGCATGCATGTATCTTCTCCACCTCCAATCCTAGAGGGCATACGACCTTCTTTGCTGCGTATGTACTGTCGGGCAATTCGTTATCCTTTGGAAGCTTCTTCTTCAATATTTTCAGTAGCTTCTCAAATCCTTTGTCAGCCACAGCATTCTCTGCCTTCCACTGCAGCAATTCCAGTACGGTACCGAGCTTTGTGTTGCCATCTTCGCAATTGGGGTATAACCCTTTTTTGTGATCCTCTAACATGCGATCGAACTTCAGCTTCTCCTTTTGACTAATGCATTGCGTCCTTGCATCGACAATGACCCGGCGGAGATCATCATCATCGGGCACATCGTCTGGTTCCTCTTGATCTTCAGCAGCTTCACCCGTGGCAGCATCATTGGGCACATCGTCTGGTTCCTCTTGATCTTCACCAGCTCCCCCCGTTGCAGCATCACCGTATTCAGGGGGCACATAGTTGTCATCGTACTCTTCTTCTTCGCCGTCTTCCATCATAACCCCTATTTCTCCGTGCCTCGTCCAAACATTATAGTGTGGCATGAAACCCTTGTAAAGCAGGTGGGAGTGAAGGATTTTCCGGTTAGAGTAAGACCTCGTATTCCCACATTCAGTGCATGGACAACACATAAAACCATTCTGCTTGTTTGCCTCAGCCGCATAGAGAAACTCATGCACGCCCTTAATGTACTCGCGGGTGTGTCTGTCACCGTACATCCATTGCCGGTTCATCTGCGTGCATTATATATAATTAAGTGTCCAAATTAATAGAAGTTCATCATCACATTAAAACCAAAGTGCATACATAGTTCTCATCTAACAACATATAGCTCTCCAGAGCATCTAATTAATTAAACCATACATTGAAACTATGTAAAACATTTCAATGCGAAAACAAATGCGATCATAATCGCAACCAAGGTAACAATTGATCCAACGGCATAATGATACCAAGCCTCGGTATGAATGGCATATTTTCTAATCTTTCTAATCTTCAAGCGCATTGCATCCATCTTGATCTTGTGATCATCGACGACATCCGCAACATGCAACTCCAATATCATCTTCTCCTCCTCAATTTTTTTATTTTTTCCTTCAACAAATTGTTTTCTTCTTCAACTAAATTTAACCTCTCGACAATAGGGTCGGTTGGCATTTCCGATTCACATACATCCTAGATAAATAAAATCTATGTCACGTTGGTCGGCATAATTTTCATAAACAATAAATGAACCAATAGTTATAAAGATAATATACATACCAAATCCGAATCATAGACAGGACGAGGGCCGACGGGGGCGGATACCAAAACCATCGCACTATATAAGATGCAATAATAAATGTAAGAAAATGATACAAGTATCTATCTAAACATACAAGTAAGAATATTTTTCCTTTCAGAAAGAAGATAAGAACAAGAGGCTCACCACGGTGGTGTCGGTGATGAGATCGGCGCGGGTGATCGACGGCGGTGAAGACGGGGACGGGGCGTGACGGACCGCTAAATCTAGACAAATCTCGAGGAAAATGGAGCTTGGAGGTCGAGCTTCGAGAGGAGAAAGCTTAAGTAGTGTGGCTCGGGCATTCCATCGAACACCTCATGTGCATAGGAGGTGAGCTAGAGCACCACAAAGCCCTCTCCCCCTCGGCCAGAAAAAACAGAGCACTGTGCTCTGCTCTTGCGCGAGGGGGTATATATAGGCACCTCATTGGTCCCGGTTGATGACATGAACCGGGACTAAAGGGAAGCCTTTGGTCCCGGTTCAAGCCACCAACCGGGACCAATGGTGGTGGGCCAGGAGCGAGGCCCATTGGTCCCGGTTCGTCCCACCAACCGGGACCAAAAGGTCCAGACGAACCGGGACCAATGGCCCACGTGGCCCGGCCGGCCCCCTGGGCTCACGAACCGGGACCAATGCCCACATTGGTCCCGGTTCTAGACTGAACCGGGACTAATGGGCTGAGCCGGCCTGGACCATAGCCCTGTTTTAAATATCCTATTTCAGGCGAAAAAGATGGGATGTAAGTCCGGTACAGAAGCACTTTGAGTTTAGTTCTGGTACAGAATATAACTCTCGAGGCATCCCTTCAATGGGCTTTGTCTAGTAACAAAATAAATTCATGTCCTAGGTAGAAATAAAGTCAGATATCACCTAAGCTTACTCGTCACTCACATAACGGTTGCGACCCACTTTGCCCACCAGGCTAGAGGTCATTTAGACCTTAATACATGTTTTAAATATCCTATTTCAGGAAAGTCTGGATCTCAGCAAGGCCAATCTGCCGGTTAACGACAAGGTCGCGGTTATAAACCATAGTTTGTTTGGAGGAAGAAATCAAAGACAGGCAGATACTTGAAGTGCTCGGGCACTACGGGCGATGGCATGCCCCCTGGTTATATAGGCAAAGAGGATATAAGAGGGCTATCAACGACGGGGTGCCCCAAACCTGCTCCTCAGAGTCCTCGGGGGAATGCATCGCCAGCTTGTGGCAGACGACAAGGACTCCATTGTCTACTGTATTAGGCACAAACCTTAGTTCGCATACTCCCTCTGCCCGGAAATACTTGTTCGAGAAATGGATGTATCTAGACATATTTTAATTTAAATGCATTCATTTGTGTCCATTTGTGGCAGACGATAAGGACTCCATTGTCTACTATATTAGGGAGTATAAGACTAGAGTAATCAATCCAGAAAAGTAGGAGTATAATATTATCTCGATCCGAGGGCCTGAACCTAGGTTTGTTTCTCCATGTGTGAACCATCCGGATCTCTGATCCACGCGATGCTTCAGATGAGTATGGTCACGAAAATAGCACAACGGTGGACGCACGCAGATCTCCGTAATGGCTTTCCGATTGTGTTCCCACCAAATAAAAACGTTTTTGGCCCATAATCTTTGGCCACCATGCGCCAAACACTATTCCCGACAATCAAAAAGAAAAAACGACGAGGGTGCAATGCATAACAATAACCAAAAGCAAACATAGAGAACCCAAATAAATGTAAAAGCATTTAATGGCCTACTGCTTCTAACCATGCTTATCGACCACCTCAATATACCGAGAGGAACCGCACTTCCAATAGTAGTTGTCATCCGCATACTCATGCCTAAACAAAAGGCAATTCTTTGGATAAACGTGTATTTTCTCATAATCCATGGAGAGCGCCTTCATGATTTTCTTTGTAGCGTACATGGTTTTTGGCAGTTCATGGCCCTCAGGCAGGCTGTTATCCCATACTCCCAGAAATGCTTCAAAGCAACCTTGGCTACAGCCATACTCAGTCTTGACGGCCATCAGTTGTGAGATGGAATCCAGCATAGACAGCTTGGCACCCTCATAGAGAGGTTTCTTTGACGAGGCCAAGATATCCAGGAAGGCCTTTGCTGTTTCCTCCGGCTCCTCCGGTTCATTCGCTGAATTTGACGGCGGTGTCGGTTGTGCAGCAAAGACATCATCTAGCATGTCTCTAACCCCATCGTCCTCATAACCAGCGACATGTTGTCGTATCACCTCCTCTCTACCACGGTCTCGCTGGGCAAAGTTTATCGGCATATTAAAGTTGGGCATAAATCCATGCGTGTGAAGGTGCTTAGTCATCTCACTCTTATATCTGCGGATACGTCTCTTACATGTGGCACACGGGCATTCTGGCACCATCCTCATTGGACTACGGAATATCTCTTTCAAAAACACATTAGTTTTCTCGACCCACTCTGTTGTTACTTGATTCTGACGGATAAACCCATGATACATCCACTGATTATCCGCCATCTCTGCTTTATTGGAAGCCACACAACAAAATTGATGATTCATTTAAATCACTCACATAAATATTTTATTTTTTAGAGTGTTGACGAGAAACGACATCTAATCCACCTACATCTCTAATAGGTAAAGATGGGTCCTAATCCCACCCGAGAATGTGTAGATTGAATATGTTGTCCATGCTCTACCCCATTCTGAGACAAAATTTCGGCAGCACCTCCCCGTTGTTCTCCAAATACAAGTCTCGGCAAAATGCCGAGAGAATGTGCATCCGGAGAACAACTGGGAGGTGCCGCCGAAATCCTGTCTCGGAACGGGGTAGAGCATGAACAACTTACCCAATCTACACATCCTCGGGCTGTCCGTGGAAAGCGCTGGACAATCCGAAAGAGCTGCGGTGATAAATATGCAGTTGAATGCATATTTATCGATGCAACCCTTTCGAACGGGAGACCTAGATTACGCGACTTGACGTGAAAATTTAATCTAGTTAAAAGAGGCTAGGAGGTGAAGGTGGATTCGTAGCTCACCCTCGGATGTAGAGGAAGTAGTCGAGCAGCGACAGGATCACGGACCAAACCCAGACGACGAAGGCTCCAGGGAGATGAAAAACCACAAAGCCTGTAAATTTTACCGAGTCAAAAAATTTGACGGCATCACATCACATAAAGCATTGACACTTCAAACTATGAAAAAAATCATATTGCTAATGACATCTAGTCAAGGTTTTAGATCATCATGATACTTCAAATCCATCAAGTGTCAAATTTCGTTCTTCAATTTTTTTAGCAAGATCATCATGATAAAATAACTACTCATCAGATACCAATTTTGTCAACATCACAAAATGAAACTATAGCTATTTGACAACATCTCAAATATACCAATTTTGTTCTTCAAATTTGACAACATCACTAACTTGACCAAAGCTATAACTAACAAATATACATCAATCCATCCACTCATCCATACAACATGCATCTATCTCATAACAAGCAGTAAATAAATTAAAAAAGTGAAGAAAAAAAGCTCACTGAGGCGCCCGCGGACGCTGAGGCAGTGGCGGCCGGTGCAGCGGGCGAGCAGGGGGCGGAGGTGGAGGGCCTGCTGAGGCAGGGGCGGCCAGGGACGGGAGGACCAGGCGCAAGGGCCGGTAGGAGCCGCGGTCGGGGGCAGGCCGGGGCGGCGGTGGGGTCTGGGAGGCCGGGGGTGGCGGCGGGTGGAGATAGCGGCGGGGGAGGCAGGGGTGGAGACGGCGGGGACGGCAGGGAGACAGGGGGTGGAGACGACGGTGGTGACGGCGGGTGGAGACGGCGACGGGGGAGGCAGGGGTGGAGTGAGTGGCGGCAGGGGGCGGGGCTGAATGCAGAGGCGGCGACGGCAGTAGGGGTCGGGCGAGCTGGATCGGGGTCGGGGAGAGAAGAGGGAAACGAGTGGACGGGGCGCGCCCGGGGATGGATAAGGCATACGAGAAGGCGCCACGTGGCACCTATGCCGATGGCTTAGCCGTAGGCATATATATATATATATATATATATATATATATATATATATATATATATATATATATATATATATATTAAAATTTTGTATTAGCAACAAATTTAAATTTTTAAAATAAATCTACTACTAGTTTATTATAATCCAGTAGTCTAACCCAGCACAAGACTACTTCCTCTACAGCGGCGAGTTATATTTTTCCTTTTATATGTATTGTTATTTCATATACATTTTTCACAAAAAATTAACCGCTCGGCCTCTCCTCTCCCGGAACAACACAGAGGGCAGGGTAGGGGAGGCGCCGAACTTGAGCAGCTTCGCCCGCTAAGGCCGTGGCCTGGTCGCGGCTATGGGAGCGCCATGACCGTCGCCTCGCGTGCTCGATCTGGAGCTTAGTTGGTCAGGTGAGTGAAGGGGGTGGGGGCGGCGGCGGATCCAAGTCCGTCGGAGGGAGATGGTTGGCGCTCCCAGACACCTGGGAGACACATCTGGGCCAAACCACACAGCTCCGTCCCCTCCGTGTAGACCCGACGCGTCCGTCTCCCCGCTCTAGGTGCCGACAGCGGCGCCGTCTGTGAGTGGGGCCACGCCCCGGAGACGTGTGCCGCCTCGTCGGACATGCCACAACACCATCCCGCATGTATGAGGGGCCGGTGCGATGCTCCGGTGGCATTGCTTCCCCCAGGGCCCTCGTCCCGCCTAACCCTGGAGCGGTTGACCACGAGATCTAGCCTTTGACTTTCCACGGACAGGCTTTGAACAGTGGACCTCTCCTCCCGGTTGTGTCAGGTCAATACAGAGGGACACCTGGGAGCAACATCCGGGCCAAACCCATAGCTACATCCCCTCCGTGTAGACCCGACGCGTCTGTTTCCCCCCTCCAGGTGCCGGCGGTGGCGCCATCCGTGAGGGGGGCCACGCCCCGGAGACGCGTGTCGCCTCTTTGGACATGCCACAATACCACCCCGCATGTATGAAGTGCCGGTGCGATGCTCCGGTGGCATTGCTACCCCCCCCCCCCAGGGCCCCCGTCCCGCCTAACCCTGGAGTGGTTGACCACGAGATCTAGCCCTTTAACTTTCCACGGACGGGATTTGAACAGTGGACCTCTCCACCTGGTTGTGTCAGGTCAGCATAGAGGGACACCTAGGAGCAACATCCGGGCCAAACCCACAGCTACATCCCCTCCGTGTAGACCCGACGCGTCCGTTTGCCCCCTCCAGGTGCCGGCGACGGCACCATCCGTGAGGGGGACCATGCCACGGAGACACGTGTCGCCTCTTCGGACATGCCACAACACCACCCCGCATGTATGAGGGGCCGGTGCGACGCTTCGGGGGCATTGCTACCCCCCTAGGGCCCCCGTCCCGCCTAACCCTGGAGCGGTTGACCATGATATCTAGCCCTTTGACTTTCCACGGACGGGCTTTGAACAGTGGACCTCTCCACCTGGTTGTGTCAGGTCAGCATAGAGGAACACCTGGGAGCAACATCCGGGCGAAACCCACAGCTACATCCCCTCCGTGTAGACCCGGCGCGTCCGATTACCCCTCCAAGTGCCGGCGGTGGCGGCGTCCGTGAGGGGGATCATGCCCCAGAGACGCGTGCCGCCTCTTCGGACATGCCACAACACCACCCCGCATGTATGAGGGGCCGGTGCGACGCTCCGGTGGCATTGCTAACCCCCAGGGCCCCTGTCCCGCCTAACTCTGGAGCGGTTGACCACAAGATCTAGCCCTTTGACTTTCCACGGACGGGCTTTGAACAGTGGACCTCTCCACCCGATTGTGTGAGGTCAGCACAGAGGGACACCTGGGAGTAACATCCAGGCCAAAACCCACAGCTACATCCCCTCCGTGTGGACCCGACGCGTCCGTTTCCCCCCTCCAAGTGCCGGTGGCAGCGGCGTCTGTGAGGGGGGCCATGCCCCGGAGACGTGTTCCGCCTCGTCGGACATGCCACAACACCATCCCGCATGTATGAGGGGCCGGTGCGACGCTCCGGTGGCATTGCTTCCCACAGGGCCCCCGTCCCGCCTAACCCTGGAGCGGTTGACCACGAGATCTAGCCCTTTGACTTTCCACGGACGGGCTTTGAACAGTGGACCTCTCCTCCCGATTGTGTCAGGTCATCACAGAGGGACACCTGGGAGCAACATCCGGGCCAAACCCATAGCTACATCCCCTCTGTGTAGACCCGACGTGTCCATTTCCCCCCTCCAGGTGCCGGCGGCGGCGCCGTCCGTGAGGGGGGCCACGCCCCGGAGACGCGTGTCGCCTCTTTGGACATGCCACAATACCACCCCGTATGTATGAGGGGCCGGTGCGATGTTCCGGTGGCATTGCTACCCCCCAGGGCCCCTGTCCCGCCTAACCCTGAATCGGTTGACCACGAGATCTAGCCCTTTAACTTTCCACGGATGGGCTTTGAACAGTGGACCTCTCCACCCGGTTGTGTCAGGTCAGCACAGAGGGACACCTGGGAGCAACATCCGGGCCAAACCCATAGCTACATCCCCTCCGTGTAGACCCGACGCGTCCGTTTGCCCCCTCCAGGTGTCGGCGACGGCACCATCCGTGAGGGGGACCATGCCATGGAGACACGTGCCGCCTCTTCGGACATGCCACAACACCACCCCGCATGTATGAGGGGCCGGTGCGACGCTCTGGTGGCATTGCTACCCCCCTAGGGCCCCCGTCCTGCCTAACCCTGGAGTGGTTGATCATGATATCTAGCCCTTTGACTTTCCACGGACGGGATTTGAACAGTGGACCTCTCCACCTGGTTGTGTCAGGTCAGCACAAAGGAACACCTGGGAGCAACATCCAGGCGAAACCTACAGCTACATCCCCTCCGTGTAGACCCGGCGTGTCCGATTACCCCTCCAAGTGCCGGCGGTGGTGCCGTCCGTGAGGGGGGCCATGCCCCAGAGACGCGTGCCGCCTCTTCGGACATGCCACAACACCACCCCGCATGTATGAGGGGCCAGTGCGACGCTCCGGTGGCATTGCTACCCCCCCCCCCCCAGGGCCCCCGTCCGGCCTAACCCTGAAGCAGTTGACCACAAGATCTAGCCCTTTGACTTTCCATGGACGGGCTTTGAACAGTGGACCTCTCCACCCGATTGTGTCAGGTCAGCACAGAGGGACACCTGGGAGTAACATCCGGGCCAAAACCCACAGCTACATCCCCTCTGTGTGGACCCGACGCGTCCGTTTCCCCCTCCAAGTCCCGGTGGCAGCGCCATCCGTGAGCGGAGCCACGTCCCGGAGACGCGTCCCGCCTCTTCGGACATGCCACAGCACCACCCCAGATATATGAGGGGCCGGTGCGATGCTCCGGTGGCATTGCTACCCCTAGAGTCCCCGTCCCGCCTAACCTGGAGCAGTTGACCACGATATCTTGCCCTTTGACTTCCCACGGATAGTCTTTGAACAGTGGACCTCTCCACCCGGTTGTGTCAGGTAGCAGAGAGGGACACTTGGGAGCAACATCCGGGCCAAACCCACAACTACATCCCCTCCGTGTAGACCCGACGCGTCCGTTTCCCCCCTCCAGGTGCTGGCGGCGGCGCCGTCCGTGCGGGGGGCCACGTCCCGGAGACGCGTGCCGCCTCTTCGGACATGCCACAACACCACTGTCGGTGTCAAAACCGGCGGATCTCGGGTAGGGGGTCCCGAACTGTGTGTCTAGGTCAGATGGTAACAGGAGGCAGGGGACACGATGTATTACCCAGGTTCGGGCCCTCTTGATGGAGGTAAAACCCGACGTCCTGCTTGATTAATATTGATGATATGGGTAGTACAAGAGTAGATCTACCACGAGATCAGAAAGGCTAAACCCTATAAGCTAGCCTATGGTATGATTGTTGTTCGTCCTACGGACTAAAACTCTCCGGTTTATATAGACACAGGAGAGGGCTAGGGTTACACAGAGTCGGTTACAATGGTAGGAGATCTAGATATCCGTATCGCCAAACTTGCCTTCCACGCCAAGGAAAGTCCCTTCCGGACACGGGACGAAGTCTTCAATCTTGTATCTTCATAGTCCCGGAGTCCGGTCGAAGGTATAGTCCGGCCATCCGGACACCCCCTAATCCAGGACTCCCTCAACCACCCCGCATGTATGAGGGGCCGGTGCGACGCTCCGATGGCATTGCTACCCCCAGGGCCCCCGTTCCGCCAATCCCTGGAGCGGTTGACCACGATATATAGTCCTTTGACTTCCCACGGATGGGCTTTGAACAGTGGACCTCTCCACCCGGTTGTGTGAGGTCAGCACAGAGGGACACATGGGAGCAACATCCGGGCCAAACCCACGGCTACATCCCCTCTGTGTAGACCCGACGCGTCCGTTTCCCCCTCCAGGTGCCGCCGGCGGCGCCGTCCATGAGGGGGGCCACGTCCCGGAGACGCGTGCCGCCTCTTCGGACATGCCACAACACCACCCGATTGTGGTAGGTCATCTGATATATATAAACACTTGGGAGCAAAGTCCCCTTCCTATAGACCCGATGCGGCTGTTCCCCACTCCAGGTGCCGGCCGGCGGCGGCGCCGTCCGTGGGGGGTCACACCCCTCCGTATAGAACCGAAAATAATGTATGTATGCTTATATTAGCACATGCTATATGTAAGTTAGTCAAATAATAATATGTAAGAAAACATAAAATATAGCTATGAAAAAAAGCAAAAATATATATATGCCGTCGGCATAGATCTGATGCCGTTAGCCGCCGGTCACGGGCGTGGTCGCCGGGCCCGCAGCTATGTCGACGGCCGATCACTACTAGGAAAAGGCCTACTAATGGCGCATTGGTTTTGCCTACTAATGGCGCATTACCAGTGCGCCATTAGTAGCACGCCACTAGTATATCTTACTAATGGCGCACCATGGGTGCGCCATTAGTATCTGGTATACTAATGGCGCACCAACTAGTGCGCCATTAGTATGTAACAGCATGCGCCATTAGTGTGCCTCCCGGGGGGCCATACGTAAGCATGGCTTTGTCATACTAATGGCGCATTCTCTGTTGATGCGCCATTAGTATCCTTTGGCATACTAATGGCGCACCTGGTGGTGATGCGCCATTAGTATGAATATTTGTTTTTTTCCTTTTCTGATTTTTGCGCAGGTTACAAAATATATTATTAGACAGAATATAAAATATATTATTAGACAGTATATAGACAGCAGCACACAGCAACATCAGATTCATCGAATACAATAGAAGATTAGTCTCTGAATACAATTCATCATATTAGTCTCCGAATTCAAAAGACCGAACAAAGATAAAACATTACAAGTCTCAAGACCGTGAGTATCGAGTTTGTCGGAAGTAATACTAATCCTAACAAGTCCTACTAATCATCATCATACAACTTCTACTCGTTATTCATAACAAGTCATACGATCATCATCTTGATAGTCTTCGAACCAACCCTACTTAATTGTTCATCAGCACATGATCATCAGTATTAGGCAGGACCTAAATACCCTATTTAAGCTAAAATACCATAAAACAATATAGACCCTGACTCTCCATTATGGAGAATGGAGAAAATCCTGTCTCCAATTCTTGCGCTTCGCTTCCTTTTGCTTCCAAGAAGCTCCTTACGACTGTCCATACATTTTTTTCCATCCTTTGATTTTCATGTCTCCACTTCTTTTAGAAATCTCGTATGGACAGTTGAGATTCGTAGGACAACCTGGCTGTATGTTCAAAAGATTAACACTACCTTTCAGATACATCATATGAGGCACACAATTCTCTGGGATTATCTGTTGAAAAATATAGTAATAACTTCATAGTTAGCAATGATGTACTAGTTTTAGAAGTATGCAAAAGATGCACAGATGTCGTAATAGTAAAAATCTTACCAGGATATCTCCATGGTAGTTACCGTAGTTGAACACATGCACTAGTGGCACATATTTACCATAATGTTGAGGAGTTTGTTTGTGGATAATGTAATTTTCAATGTCAGTACAAAATCCGACCAGATGATTTTTCTCCTTGTAAGTTGTTAATTCGGAGCCATCGGTGTAGTGGGTTTTGTCTACCACCTCCCGCACATTCTTTGAACAATAAAAATAAGCTGTCAAAGGAAATAAGCTGTCAACTATTTTGAAATAAACAATATAAATTAGCTAATAACTATGTTTGAGAAACTCACATAGCGGTAGAACTGGAGGCGTATCAACAAGGACCCAAATGTCCATATTGTCTTGGTTGATGTCAGGATTACCAAGATCCATGGTGATAAGCATACCCTCATCAAAACCATACATCTTGCAAAATGCTTCCCAATTTTTGCAACCAAAATGGGTTACGCTCTCAGAATTATATAGATTTACTTCAAAGTCCATCGTGATGAGTCCTTAGGTGAATTTTCTTTGTTTCAGAAATTTCATGGTCTTCAAAATCCATCCTCTCCAAGACATAGCGTCTTGATTGGCATGGGATAAGCTATACTCGAATTGTAAAAGATGAAAATTACACATTGAAATAGTTGAAGTCATGCTTAATTATGAAAATAACACTTGTCGTCGTTGTGTACCGTTTCAACTTCGAAGGTCTCCTCGAGCTTAATGCTGAAGCGCCGATCATCGTCCAGGTGAGGCATGTCGCAGAGACCTCGATTGTCGTGGCACCAGTCGCACTCCGCCGGGAGACTTTCGTCGTCCGATGATGATGACGACATATCCTGGGACAGCTCCCAGAATTGCTTGCCGCCCGAACCACCGGCCTCATTGTTGTGGGCCATGTTTCACTCTAAATAGGAAAAAAGTTTGGTCAAAAAGTTGGTTATTGTCAAGGAACAAGATCATGGTCATTTAGGGTTTGTCGACACCGAGGCACCCTAAAAGCCTAAGCTTTCATCATTTAGGGTTTGTCGACGCTGAGGCACCCTAAAAGCCTAAGCGTACATCATTTAGGCTCTCATCGACACCGAGGCATCCGGGGCAGCCAAGTTAAGTTTTCATCATTTAGGGTTTATCGATGCCGAGGCACCCTAGGTTGGGCCTAATCACTTGGCACTAATCACTTGGCTCTATTGCCACCTATGGTTTAATGCAGCAAGAATGGCGGGGCAGTTGATCCTACTTAACTAAGTACTAAGATACCCCGGCCCATGCATTAGTCGCAAGTACCCCATTTGTCCTATTTTTAGCAAAGTCATGCTAAAATTCACGGAAAATTTCAGCATGACCTTTGCTGAAAATAGGACATATGGAGTGCCCGAATTTGCCGGAACGGAAGTTAATCGACATTCCGGCAAACTCAAGGGCCTCTCGGGGTACCTGCAAATTCATCACGACACAATGGTCGGAGACAAAACCCAGCCACAGACCATATGGTCCTCTGCTTTCATATGGACAAAAATCAGCTCAACTTATGTGAGCTTCCATTCCAGATATAATATGTCTCCCAACAAAAAATCATCAATAGTTTAGCAAGTTTGTACAAACACAGAAAGAATGACAAATGTATTTTACAGATCATGGCATTGTTTTTACTATATGCACCATGGCAAATTTCTTTTCTTTTTGCAACATGGCAAATTTCTTTTGCACCGGGCCATGGCAAATATAGTCTATGCATCATGAAAATTATAGTGTGTGGATCATGGCATTTTTTATTCTACATTTTTATTCTATTGATCATGCCAGGAAATTATAGTCTATGCATTTTTTTAATCTCTGGATCATGATCTAACAAAATTGCCATCTCCCATGGCAAATATAGCCTATGCATCATGGAATTTATACTGTATGGATCATGGCATTTTTTTGTCTATAATATTATTGTTTGTGTGCATACATGCAGAGTATCAGCTCAGAGGTCTCTGTTTAACAGTGATAAGTCAACGACAAGGAACATCAAGCTTATAATAAAATCTCTTAGAACCTTATGAGAGTATGTACATATACAGATTTTGTTTACTAGCTTGGCACATGTCAAGTCTCACTTGCAGGTGCACATTTTTTTCTTTCAAAGCACACCTCTTTGTTTCAGCTATCTATATATATTGTTCTATGTTGCATTTTTAATTCCTGATGTTAACAAGAATGTTTGTCAAAAGGAAAAACAAAGTTCATGGCAGTGTAGCTAGCTTCTCATGCATCCCTCTTATCATCTAGCTAGCTAACACTTGAATTCAGGATGCTTCCAGACTTGAGCATTGACAGTTTCAGACTAGAACTCACCTCGATGGACGCGGTCGCAGACGAGGTCGTAGATGGCGGCGGAGCAGAGACAAGGTCACAGACACGGTCGTGGTGCTCCAGTGGACGCGGCTGCATCAATCATTTGAATTGGCATTCAATCAAACACCTCACAGGAAAGAACAGAAGGTGGAGACAGAGAAGAGAGGGGATCGAGCAGAGAGGGAGAAGGCAAGGAGGGAGGAGCAGAGAGGGGAGTCTAGGGGGAGGGAGCTTACGGGCGGAGGAGGACGGACGGAGGAGGAGGGGGCTTACGGGCGGCGGCGAGATGGTTGCGGGTCGGCGGCGGTCGTCGTCCTGCACCCCGTGCGGTCGGCAGCAGCGGGATGGTTGGGGGCCGCGACGGCTTGTTGTCGGTTGGGCGGCGGAGGAGCTGCAGTGGTGGGGGCGCGGGGGCGCGGGGGCGGCGGCGCACGTAGGGGCGGCGGTGTCGTGGGTCATCGGGGCAGCGGCGCGCAGGGGCTAAGAGATGTGAGATGGGATCGGTCGGGGATTGGGGTCGAGATTTTAGTCGGGGGAGGTATAGCAATGGCGCACCACCTAGCGGTGCGCCATAAGTAAGTTTTTTTCTGATAGCAATGGCGCACCCTCCTCTGGTGCGCCATTAGTAACTTTTTTTTCTGACAGCAATGGCGCACCCTCCTCTGGTGCGCCATTAGTAACATTTTATTCATTATTTCTTGTTGCATCTAATAATTTGTTTTTTTTATCAAATTTGTTATTTTCATGAGGACTAGAACAGAAGATATCATCAAATTTGTTTTTTTATTTTTAGTTGAAAATATCATCAAATTTGTTATTTGAAGATATCATCAAATTTCTTATTTGAAAATATCTTCAAAAACTGGGGGAGGGTGCGGGTGTCGGCGGCAGCGGTGGAGCGGGGGAGGGTGCGGTGGGTCGTCGGCGGCGGTGGAGCGGGGGGGTGCGGTGGGTCGTCGGCGGCGGTGGAGCGGGGGGGTGCGGGGGGTGCTCGGCGGCAAGGGGGATCTGGCGAGGGGGATAGCTATCGAGAGGGAGGGGGATCGAGATCGAGTGTCCTCATGAATATTCAATATTTTTTCATATTGAATACAAACGATCTTTTGTAGGCCCGAGAAATATTTTTTCATATTGAATACAAAAATATTCATGATATCAAAAAATGCCCGAGAAATGAAGGCTACAATTTAAATACAATCGATCTTAGCTAGTTATCTGTTCACAATCTTCTTGCCCTTCTTTTTTGCAAATGGAATTCTTCTGTGGAACGGACGTCCTTTAGGTAGGGTGGTCCTGCTTCTTCTTGTGGTTTATGCTGCTACTTCATCGTCGTCGTCATGTTCGATCTTCAGGTCGCCGTACTTGTCGAAGTCTTGCTCATTGGCTACTCCATCCATTCCGATGATCTTCCTTTTATCTCTCCTCGCGACAACACGACTGGGCTTTGACGGATCGGTAATGAAGAAGCATTGGTCCACTTGTGAAGCCAGTACCCATGGCTCATTTTTCGCGGTGACGTTTGCGCCCGCGGTCTTGGATTTGGCTTCGGGTATAACCATGGTGGTGAAATACCGGTCTTCTTTTAGGACGCTCTTGGCCCATCTGACACGGAACATCGGGACCTTCTCTCCAGCGTAGCTCAGCTCCCAGATCTCCTCGATCCTTCCGTAGTATCTGTCCTTGTCGTTATCGGTGTAGGATTCCATCGTTACCCCGGAGTTCTGATAACCATCGCTCTTCATGTCCTTGTCCTTGGTGTAGAATGTGTAGCCGTTGATATCGTACGCCTCATAGGTTATCAGGTTGTGCTCGGCGCCCTGTGACAAGGCGAATATGAGTTGTTCTTCCGCAGAAGAATCCTCATGTAAAGGGTACGACAGAAGCTTCTGCTTGAACCAACGCGTGAAACATGAGTTGTGCTCTTTGAGTATATCTCCGTCCGTCCCCTGTTGGCCTCGGTCATTGTACGTCTTCTCAATAAAGGTTTTGTGCTCTACCACCCAAGGATCGACCACATCTATGTGTTGTAGCGCGACTAGGTTTTCTCTTTCAAAGTCGGCGAGTCGACCCTCGAAGTCGACATGCATTTCGCGGCGACAGTCGTGAGACTTCATTCCGCTGAACTTCTGCTTCGCTGGGTCTAGGTATCTGCTTATCTTCCCCGCGTAACTGTAAGGAAGTTTTACTCCTAAGAGGCAGGTGAAAAACTGCTCGATCTCCTCCTGACTTAGAGTGAAGCACGTGGGAGGGTAGTCATTTCCGGTCTTCTTGGTCTTTTTGCCTTTGCGACGACTTTCTGTGTCCTGCTTCGCCTCATCATCATCATCATCATCATCATCATCATCATCATTAGCGTGAAGCTCCTGCCTGATGCCCATTGATTTCAAATCTTCCCTTGCTCTCAGCCCATCTTTGGTCCTCTCTGGCATGTTGAGCAGGGTACCAAGCAAACTCTTGCACACGTTCTTCATGATATGCATGACATCAAGGCTGTGAGGCACACGGTGGATCTTCCAGTACGGCAAGTCCCAGAAAACAGACCTCGTTTTCCATACCTTCAGCAGCGGCTCTGGCGCCTTTCGCTTCTTTCCCGGCTCTGGCGCCTTTTGCTTCTTTCCCGGCAGTGGGCAGTCTTTCCAATTTTTCAACAGCTCGTCTATTTCCTCGCCGCTCCTCGTACACGGGCGTTTTCGGGGTCTGGTTTCACCATCGAACAGATCCTTGCGTTTCCTCCACGGGTCATCGTCGCGAAGCCACCTTCGATGTCCCATGAACATGGTTTTCGAAGACCCCGGATCTCTATCTAGCTGGCGATACGTTGTGTCATCCATGCACCTTACGCATCCAGAAAATCCGTGGACTACCTGCCCCGTGAGATATCCGTAACCGAGATAGTCGTGCACCGTCGTGAGCAGTGCGGCTCTCATAGGGAAATATTCTTTCTCTGCGGCGTCCCATGTATTGGCTGGTGTTTTCCTCAGCATGTCTAGCTCCTCCTTCAGCAGCCCCAGATACAGATTGATGTCGTTCCCTGGTTGTTTTGGCCCTTCAATTAGCATACTCATGTGAATGTACTTCCTCTTCATGCACAACCAGGGGGAAGGTTGTACATCCACACAAACACAGGCCAGGTGCTATTTGTGCTTCTCTGGCAGCCAAACGGATTGACTCCATCGGTGCTCACGCCCAGCACGATGTTCCTTGGATCCTTCCCAATTTCTGGGTATTCGAAGTTCAACGCTTGCCACTGGCTCGCATCCTTAGGGTGACTCAGCATCTTGTCTTTTTTATTTATCTCCGGATCATTTCCGTCATCTTCCCGCTTCTTCTCCTCCCTATCCGCGTGCCAACGTAGGAGCTTTGCTACCTTAGGGTCCACGAAATACCGCTGCAGACGAGGAGTGATCGGAAAGTACCACACCGATTTTCGAGGAGCTTTCTTCCTCTTCTTGTATCGAGTGACGCCGCACACCGGACATATGGTAGACTCCGCGTGCTCGTCCTGATAAATGATACAATTGTTCATGCACATATGGTATTTCACGTGCGGTAAATCCAGAGGACACATGATTTTCTTCGCCTCCTCGAAACTGGTCGGGCTCTTGTTCCCCTTGGGAAGACGTTCGTGCCAGAATGACATGTTCTCGTCGAAGCATGCGTCGGTCATTTTGTGTTTTACCTTCATCTCCAGAACCATGAGCGTTACTTTCAGGCGGGTATCCTCGGGCCTACATCCTTCATACAATGGAGTAACCGCGTCTATCTCCAGTTGATCCAGCTTGGCTTTCTCTCGGGCGGCAGCTCTTGCGTTATCCGTCTGCTTGAGAAGCAGCTCTTGAATATGAGGGTCCTGCACCCAGCCTCCATCGTCGTCTGCTCCGGCATCTTCATCTTCATGATCATGCCCTTCGTCTTGATCTTCCTCATCATCATGTACAACATCTTCTACATGATGACTGTGTACAGCATCACCGTCGTGATCATGTCCTGGAGATTCTTCGTCTTCTCGCCCGCCCTTGCCGCGGTGGTACTTGTCTTGTTGCCCTTCCTCATTTCTTGCCCGGCCCCGGCCATGGACGACTTCATAGTCATCTTCATCACCTTGCCACCGATAGCCATCCATGAAACCACGCAAGAGCAGGTGGTCCCGCACCTGCCCGGAATCCGGGTCCGCAATAAGGCTCTTCAGCTTGCATCTTCGACACGGACATCTTATCTCCGTCTCGTTCTATTGAAGCATCTCGGGCTTCGCGGAGCTCAAAAACCTATTCACGATGCCTTCACTCATCGTGCGGACCATGGTCGCCTGCGGGGTAGAGCAAAACAATATTTTAGAACCAAGAAAAAATTTGGCATGACCTTCCCTAAAAATAGGACCAAAAAGAATGCATAGTGCCAAAATTCTCGCCGAAACGGAAATGAATCAAAACATTCCGGCAAAATATTGGCAACTATCGCATTTCAAATACCGGTACCTTCAAACACAAACATATATGCAACACCACAAACACATGCAACACCACAAACATACATAGATCTAGCTAGGCCACAAAAAGTGCATGTGCACGTTGTTGGAGCGAGCTAGGGAGAAAAAAAGTAGATCTACATCATGAAGATAGCTTTCCCCTTACTTACCTATCAAAAAAAAGGTAATTTCACCACTTAATTTTGATGAATCTATGGTGCAAATGAGGTGAGGAGGAGGAGGCAGCCGAAAGCTTGGAGAAGGAGGTGGAGGGAATGAAGTGGGGAAAGTGAGTGGGTAGGTGTGGGGCTGTCCAAAATATCTTGTTGGGGTCCCAGGTTACTAACGGCGCACCACAAGGAAATGCGCCATTAGTAACCCTGGTTACTAATGGCGCACCTGCAGGTGGTGCGCCATTAGAAGTTTTGCAAAAAAGTAAAAAATAAATAAATATATATACTAATGACGCACCGTCTGATAGTGCGCCATTACTAGTTTAAACTAATAATGGCGCACTGTGAAACGGTGCGCCATTATTGTTTTGCAAAAAAAAAGAATAAGAAAAAAATTACAATAATGGCGCACTCTCTGCCAGGTGCGCCATTATTAGTTAGAACTAGTAATGGCGCATTGTCTACCTAATGCGCCATTAGTATGTATAGAAAAATGGAAAAAAAATTAATACTAGTGGCGCACCCTGTTTCTGGTGCGCCATTAGTGTCTTCCACACTAATGGCGCAACACCAACAGGTGCGCCATTAGTATATAGTAGTGGCGCACTGCTTCCCTGGTGCGTCATTAGTATCAATCCTATCTATAGCCCTTTTCCTAGTAGTGGTTATATGCCGACGGCAGCTGTATGCGTAGATTCTTCTACGCCGACGGTCGTTCTTTGCCGACGGGGCCGTCGGCGTATACTGGGATAGCCCGACGGCCGTTGTATGCCGACGGCCTGGGGCCAGCTGTCGGCATAGTCTAGAATAGGCCGACGGTGGCCGTCGGCATCGAGCCCTGACTACTATATTAGGCATGTCCAAACCGACACTACAACACCTCACAACCAACAAAACCATACCTCTTGGTGTGACACTAAACCTAGGTACTAGTATGAGACTAGAGTAATTAATCTATACAAGCAGGAGGTAGGATATTATCTCGATCTGAGGACTTGAACCAAGCTAGGTATATGTCTCTCCTTGTGTGCACCATCCGGATCTCTGATCCGTGCGACACCTCAGATGAGTATTGTCACGAAAATAGCACGGCAGTGAACGCACGCAGACTTCCGTAATGGCATTCCGCTTGTGTTCCCACCAAATAGGAACGTTTTTGGCCGATACCCTTTGGCCACCATACACTATTCTTGTCAAGAGGTAAAACAGTTTTGCTACAATAATGAAAATCAAACATCCAGCACCCAAAGGAAATAAATGTAAAGGTGTTTGGTTGCTGGCATTAGGGATTCTACTATTCATATGAGGTTGATATATTTGTTTTTACCGATACTAAAAATGAGGGTGCTTTCAATTTCTTCAAACACGTTTGACCGTTTGGTGATAACGACCACCTATGAATAGGGAAACACCAAACAAACAATTAAACACATTAACGGTCGCGGCAAGGGCGAGTTACCATGATGTCCACGTGTCCTTTACTGTAAGCGATAGAAAAAAAATGAGAGTGATAGGAGATCGAAACACCTGGCCCGGGTCTCCGGCTCTCCGCACGACCCCCTTCTTTCGCCGCCGCCGCCTCCTCTCCTCTCCTCATGCCCCCCTGCTCCGAGCCCTTTCGCAACACCTGGCCCGGGGTCTCCGCACGACCCCCTTGCTCTGAGCCGCCGCCGGCCTGCTTCTCATCGTCTCTCCTCATCAGTCGTCGTGCAGTGGCCGGCTGCAGGGTGGCCTCGCTGGAAGAGAGCACCGATGCCCGTGGATCTCGCCCGGGACGACGAGGACCAGGTCGCCCTGCTCCTACAGTCCCAGCACAACGTCTCACTGCCCCGCCCCACGACGCCCTCTATGTCGATCTGAAGCCCGCCGTGGACGGGGACGAGCTGAGGGTGGAGACGGGCCACGGCGGCGAGGAGGGGGAGGCGGCACGGCAGAGTCATGGCGCCCAGCCCCCTGACGGAGGAGGTGGTGGAGTTGACAGAGACGCTCACTAAGGAAGACCTCGTCGCCTACCTCGCATCTGGGTGTAAGCCCAAGGAGAACTGGAGGTGAGAAGCTTCGGCATGGTGCTACTTGCCTACTGCTACCTACTGTTTGGAATTTGGCACAGTGTTCCGGACTGGATTCGGTCATCACCATCAGCCGCCGCATCATCCGTCAATGTCCATCTTGGCGACACCAAGGGCTCGTGTCCGTTGCCGCGGCATCCGCTAATCCAGCCACCGGCAAGCCGGTGCCACCCCACCCCAAGCTCTCGTAAGCCATCTCTCTTTCCGTGGTCCAGTTTTGAACTATCATTGATCTATATGTATGTATGTTAGGGTTGCAGGGAAGGCGTTGTTCACCATGGTAGTACAGGAACGGAGAAAATACTCACACAGGTCGTGGAGCAGTTCTACAAACTTGTTAATGTTATACAGATCGGCATTTCTTCTTCCAGTTCCGTGATATTGAAAAGATTTGTTACCTAATAGTAACATGTAATCAGTGGAACCACACCTTTCAGTTTTTGTGCCTGATCAAGTCAACATAGTATCTGATATTCATAGTTTTATATATCATTTGTACATGTTGATGATTTGTGAAAGTAACCACAAGTTGAAAGAGGGCTCATGCTTATAAAACTGAATGTAGAGCCAGAACAGCGTCTTGAGGTCAAAACTTATAGATTTTAATTTGTACATGTGATGCTCAATTTTACATCTTTCAGTTTGAGTGGTTGACACAGATATGGTTGGGATGGCTGATTCTTATTGCCCAGCTTGCTGAATGTTGACATTTGCAACATATTATGTGGTTGTCGTTGTTGCTTCGACATTGACGTCCCCGTGCTCATGGGGTTCTGACAACGTCACCGGTGTCCCCTCGTCATCGACAGCAGTTTACGTGATTGATCTATATATCAAAAGTAAAGCTGGTTTTAGCATTAGTTTGCACTTTGCAGTATATGAATTCTGAATTTCTTTTCATCGTATTCTGTACTAAATATGAGGAAATAAGATGAGCCATGTATTTTAGTTTTCAAGAAGATAGATCATAACTGTTGTGTGCCAATTCTTTTTTATCTTTCTATAGGTTTTATATTTCTGTGGATTTGTGTGATGGGACCTTATCTCTGATTTATTTTACGAATGTACATTGCCAATATTGCGGTCCTGGCACCAACTACTGAGCGCCAATGGAGACGGTGGAGGAGGACGTGGAGGAGTACAGCTGGAGGGAGGTGGTGCTGTTGCGCCTCATCCTGGTGGTGCCCCATGCCGCGCCAGAGCTCGAGCGCGAGACCGGGGAGCGGCGCCACGGTAGGGACCTCCTCATCGTGGTCGACTTCGGCCCAAACTGCAGGAACGCCTTCTGCTGGGTGCTAGCGCACCTCTCGCGTCTCGCCGACACCCCCCACCTCGTCTACACCGTCTCCAGTTGAGTCCTCCACAATCTCAGCTCGTCTCGTCTCACCTGAATCGCATTTCTTTTGGGCTGGCTGATTTTTTTAGTTTACTTTCGAGGCGATCTAGGTTCCCTAATCAAATATCGTAGTGAATTTGATAACTCGAATTGTTAGATTACACACAGTCAGGTTGTTGTCGGTCGGTACATATTTCTGGCTAAAAATGGAAGATGGTGAGTCTCACAGCTAAATAGTAGAGAGACACTTTATGTAGTAAATGGATCTAATCTGGTGTCCTTTTTTGTACAATCCAGTATTGAGGTTGCTTCATGCGTGTTAGTTATGGAAATTTATGAAAATAATATTTTGTACTCCATGTGGACAACTCAATTACACCATAAGGTCCAAAAGTTAGCGCGATGACTGGCTTTAAGTTGCTTTTTGACAATATTGAGTTGTAGACGCAAAACACATTCGTGATGGCTTACCTGAATTCGAAATTCATGCCTATATGGTTGCTGGTTGTTAAACAACCGTATGTGTCAACCTTCATTGTGCGCCATATGTAACGTATCTTAACAGGAGTTGTACGTATCTTGGTAGTTAGGATAGGAGGTTTATCTCTAGCTCATAATTCTATCTCTAGCTAGCTTGATCTCCAAGTTGTAACCTCTCTCCTGTACGAGATCCAAACTGTACGCGCTACCAGGGCCTCGCACCCCTGCATATAACATCCACGGAGTCCCCTCTAAGAGGCAAGACGTTTTCCGCTTTGCACATGGTAGTCAGAGCCTTCCTTTTCCCATCTAGAGCTTCTGTCAAACCCATCTAGCCTAGCAATGTCTTCCTCCGGCGCCTCCTCACCAAACCTCAATAATCAGGTCACAGAGAAGATGTCACACACGAACTACGTGCTATGGCGCACGCAGATCACACCTCAGATGCGCGGTGCCAGCGTCTTCGGCTACGTCGACGGCACCAACCCGGAGCCGGCCAAGCTCCTCGTCACCGTCAAGGAGGGCAAGGAGACTTCATCGCCCAACTCTCTCCATCCTATATGGGTACGGGAGGACCAGCGGGTCCTTGGCTACCTGCTGAATAACCTCACAAAAGAGGTGCTGGTCACGGTGACCACGGTCACCACGGCGGGCGCGCTCAGGACGACGCTCGCGGCCATGTTCTCGTCACAATCGGCAAGTCGCATCAACAACATACGCACCTCCCTCATCAACGCGCAGAAGGGTAACCTCTCGGTTGCCTCCTACTTCGCCGCCATGCGTGGCTATGCCGATGAGCTGGCCGCGGCGGGTAAGCCCATCTAGGACGATGAGCTCCTCTCGTACATCATCCACGGGTTGGAGGCGGACTATCAGCCACTGGTGTCGGCCCTCGACGCTCGTGTTACTCCTGCAACCCTCGACGAGCTCTTCGCCATGCTGTCGAACTTCGACCAGCGCATGGCACAGTTCCATGGATCCGGCGGCGGTTTCAAATCTTCCGCAAACCTGGCATCACGCGGCAGGGGTGGTGGCTCCCGCTCACGTGGCTCCCCGCGCTACAAAGGGCGATCCTGGTGGCGGCGGCAACGGTCACGGCCACTCTCCTCAGCGCTCGGGTGGCCGAGGTCGCGGGCGCGGGCGCGGTGGTGGAACCAGAACGCGTCCAGAGACTCCGCGGTGCCAAATATGCGGGAAGCCCGGTCACACATCAAAGGATTGCTGGTACCGTTATGATGAGGATGAGGACTCTCAAGACGATGACAAGGTAGCTGCTGCCGCTGATGGTTCCTACCGTATTGACACCAATTGGTACGTCGATAGCGGTGCCACAAACCACATCACGAACGAGCTTGAGAAGGTCACCATGAAGGAAAAATACTGCGGCAAAGATCAAATCCATACTGCTAGCGGAGAAGGTATGGGTATAAGTCATATTGGTCACTCTATATTTCGTACCCCTAGTCGAAAACTACACATTAAGAAAATCTTGCATGTCCCTAGTGCACACAAAAATCTTCTTTCCGTTCACAGAATTGCCCTTGATAATAATGTTTTTTTCTCGAAATTCATCCTTTTTCTTCTTGATTAAGGATCAGGTCACGAGGAAAATCCTCTATCGAGGTAGATGTGTTCGAGGGCTCTACCCGTTGATTCCCGAGTTTAGAAGATACAATAAACAAGCTTGTGGTGCTATCAAACTTTCGTCCACACGATGGCACGATCGTCTAGGACATGCCTGTTTTTCTTTAGTAGAAAAGTTTCTTAGGAAAAATAAGCTCCCGTTTGTTGGTGAGCGTCATGTTGAAACTATTTGTGATTCCTGTCAACGAGCTAAAAGTCATCAATTGCCGTATCCCATCTCAACTAGTGTTTCTACCAAACCTTTGCAACTCATTGTTTCCGATGTTTGGGGTCCAGCCCCTACCTCCGTTGGTAGACACACGTATTACGTCAGTTTTATTGATGACTATAGCAAATTCTCGTGGATCTATCTCCTCAAAAGGAGATCGGATGTGTTTCAAGTTTTCCAAAACTCTCAAGCGCTTGTTGAACGAAAGTTTGATAGCAAGATAGTCGCTGTCCAATCTGATTGGGGAGGGGAATACGAAAAATTAAATTCCTTCTTCCAAAATCTTGGCATCTCACACCACGTGTCATGCCCGCATGCTCATCAACAAAACGGTTCCGCCGAACGCAAGCATAGGCACATTGTCGAGGTTGGTCTTGCCCTTTTGGCAGTCGCATCCATGCCTCTCAAGTTTTGGGACGAAGCTTTTCTCACAGTCGTTCACATTATCAACATGCTACCTAGTCGTGTCATTAACAATGAAACTCCAGTAGAACGACTTCTTCACACTAAACCAGACTATAAGTCCCTCCGTGTTTTTGGGTGTGCATGTTGGCCCAATCTATGTCCCTACAACAACCGCAAACTCATGTTTCGCTCAAAACAGTGCGTCTTCCTAGGGTATAGTTCCCAGCATAAAGGGGTCAAGTGTTTAGATGTCTCCACTGGCCGTGTCTACATCTCACGAGATGTGGTCTTTGATGAAACAAAATTTCCGTTTGCTGACCTCCATCCCAATGCTGGTGCACTCCTTCGCAAAGAAATCCTTCTTTTGCCCACTCATCTCACTAGTTTTGATCAAGGGGACCAAATATTGATGACCTATTGACTAACCAATCTAATGATGTGCATGAGTTTTGTGTTGATGCAACAGAACGAAGCAGTACGGAAACTACAGAAGTAGACGCAGAAAATGCAGAAAAAACGGCTCATATCAAGCCATATTTTATGTGCCTCCCCGAGGGAGACAGATCCGCCTCAGGATCTGCCCAGCTACAGCTAATTGGATCCTCCTCGGGATCGGTTCCTGCGAACGAGGCAGGAGCAGACGCCTCGGGATCCTTCCCTGCTGACGGGGCAGCTGCAGCCGCAGGAGCAGACGCAGGCGCGGGCGCGTGCGCCGCGTTTTCCCCACATCCATGTGACACGCGCGGTCGGGCAGATGCGGCCTCGCATCGGTCTCCGTGCGGTCGGGCGGACGCGGCCCCGCACCGGTCTCCATCAGCCTGCGGTACGAGGTACGCCACCAACCCGGTGACATACACGCGGCAAAGCAACGTGCGACGCAGGGAGGGCCAGACCGGCGCGGCGATCCAGGCAGATGTGCCATCATCACGCAATGACGATCTGCATGCACATGCACATGCACTGGCGGGATCTTCTGTGGGAAATTCACGTGCCTTGCTTAAATAGTCAGCCGCAGAAAATCCAACAACATCTTCATTGGGATCCTCTGAGGCCACCGATCCTGATGCTTCTCAACCGCGGCGTACGCGGCTGCAACAAGGGGTAATTCAACCTGTTAATTACAAGCATATAACCAAGTATGGTATGGTTTGTTCCACAGGTGAACCAAATGAGCCTAACACCCTTGAAGCAGCATTGTGTGATGAAAAGCGGAAGAAATCCATGCATGAAGAGTACATGGCATTGATGAGAAACAAAAGATGGCACTTGGTTCCCCGACAGCAAGGTAAAAATTTGATTGATTGCAAGTGGGTTTTCAGGATCAAGAGGAAAGCTGATGGAACCATTGATCATTACAAGGCTAGATTGGTTGCAAAAGGCTTCAAACAGAGGTATGGCATAGACTACAAGGACACCATCAGTCCAGTAGTAAAGGCTGCCACTATTCGCCTTGTCTTATCTATTGCTGTCTCTAGAGGGTGGAGTCTCAGACAGATCGATGTTCAGAACGCGTTTCTCCATGGTGTTCTGGAAGAGGAAGTGTACATGAAACAACCTCCTGGGTTTGAGAGTAAGAATGCTCCTTCTTATGTGTGCAAGCTTGATAAAGCACTGTATGGGCTAAAGCAAGCTCCAAGGGCATGGTATGCTCGTCTATGTCACAAAATGCAAGCACTTGGTTTTGTTCCGTCTAAGTCTAACACATCATTGTTTATCTACAACAAGTCCAACACATGCATATTTGTTCTCATATATGTTGATGATATCATCGTGAGTAGCTCATCTGATGAAGCAATCACAGGTCTTCTTAAGGACTTGAGTGCAGACTTTGCTCTAAAAGATCTTGGTGACTTGCATTATTTTCTTGGGATTGAGGTAAAAAAGCACAAGGATGGACTTGTTCTCTCTCAAGAAAAGTATGCCGCTGACTTGGTCAAGAAAGCTGGGCTACAAGGATGCAAACCCTCTCTTACTCCATTATCCAGCTCAGAAAAGCTATCCCTTGCAAAAGGCGAGCCCTTAAGTCAAGAAGACAGCACCAAATACAGGAGTCTGGTAGGAGCCCTTCAGTATCTCACACTTACAAGGCCTGATATTTCTTTTGCTGTTAATAAAGTATGCCAGTTCCTCCATGCACCTACCAATGTTCATCTGACAGCTGCAAAACACATAGTTCGATATGTTAAGCACACTCTGAACTTAGGACTGAACTTCAGCAAATCACCATTTACTTTAGTCAGTGCATTCTCTGACTCTGATTGGGCAGGTTGTCTTGATGACAAACGTTCCACTGGTGGTTTTGCAGTATTTTTTGGACCTAACTTGATATCATGATGTGCACGTAAACAGGGAACTGTATCCAGGTGGAGCACAGAGGAAGAATACAAGGCATTGGCAAATGCCACAACGGAGATCATATGGGTTCAATCCATGCTGAAGGAACTCGGCATATGAAGTAAACAGGCACCTTGTTTATGGTGTGACAATCCTGGAGCTACGTATCTCTCTGCAAATCTAGTGTTCCATGCTAGAACAAAACACATAGAGATAGATTTTCATTTTTTTCACAGAGAGAGAGTTGCTCAGAAGCAACTTGATATACGCTTTGTGCACTCCAAAGATCAACTTGCAGATGGATTCACAAAGCCTTTGCCTACAAGAAGCTTTGAAGACTTCAAGTCTAATCTCAACTTGATGAAGTTGTTATTAAGGGAGGGTGTTAAACAAGCCGTATGTGTCAACCTTCATTGTGCGCCATATGTAACGTATCTTAACAGGAGTTGTACGTATCTTGGTAGTTAGGATAGGAGGTTTATCTCTAGCTCATAATTCTATCTCTAGCTAGCTTGATCTCCAAGTTGTAACCTCTCTCCTGTACGAGATCCAAACTGTACGTGCTACCAGGGCCTCGCACCCCTGCATATAACATGTACGGCGTCCCCTCTAAGAGGCAAGACGTTTTCCGCTTCTCACACTGGTGACAATACTGTTGCTATTGGCCTTAGTCATTAAGACTAATTTTGTGTATGTGCGGTATTTGAGCGCTGAGCTATAATTTCCAAGTATCATTGAATTAAGTGCTGTCTGTTACCGATCGCTTCCTTCCGACACCTTATATGCGCACCCAGTATGATGACTGACAGTCTTCTCTTGCACCTAATCTTTTCAGATTGTGCCTTGAGATTTTGCCTCTTCAATTGCATCTTGATCAAGGATAGCTTAAGATCCTCATGTGTTTCTTTCAGAATGAATCTTCTAACAACAGCTCTCATTTGCCTTGCAAAAATGATATTATTCATATAAAGAACACAACCTATGGAAGCAATACAGTTCTAGATGAGGCATTACTTCCGTTCTTTCAGATACTTTGGAGACTAAAAAAAGATCCTCTTGATTTATGTTTTTCATTCACCAGACTTAATATGGTTTACATGAGAACTTTATGCACTAACTAAACATGACTAAAAATTATGCACGTGTAATCTTGCAAAAAAAATCTGCACGTGTAGCAGAACATATTTTTACTGGTAGGCAGCAGGGTTCTTTATGTTTAGTAGGAATCACTGTGTTCAGCTCATCACATGAGTTTATGAGAGACGGCCTTTGCCAGGAAAGCTTCAGTACCATTGTAAATGGAGTGCCCAAATTATACTTAGAACTGCAGATTTTACTTCCTAATGCAGATGTCTCAGCTAGAAATTCCACACCAGACATCTCATTGGTTTTATTTCTTCTCAACCTAATGCTTACAGTTCTAGGAACAGGGTGTAGCTTATCCATAATTTTCCTACAGCCATGCCCGTTCTTATATACTCTTGGGTGTTTAGTCACTCTAATCAACTAGGTCATAATGGAGCAGAGCTGAGGTAGTAATCATGTACAGTTATATGCTTGCTTGGTTTCCATTACATCACACCTTCATGTTTGTAAGATAGGCTATGTGGCTCCCTATTTTTTCATGTTCAAGTCTTGAGTTAACTGGACTGCTTCAAACAAACTTGCATCATCAGAAGTTCAAAACTGAACCTATATAAAAATATCATTTAAAGGAAATACAGTGCTATAGAGGTGACTAAGCCTATTGATATGTAAGTTGAATGCAACAAAGAACTCTTTACTCTATAGAGTTGTTACAAATACATTAGGCTTATCCGGACCTGGAACCGAAGATTGAATTATTTTTCCTGCAGATACAATAAATGGATCGACGAGTGCGAGCACGTCAACACTGTCAACATGACGATGATGGATCGACTTGCAAATGAAAAATGGTTACTATTATGACTGTAATGCGTTGGTGTTATGGCTGACACCTTCAGCCACTGTGGGATCTGCCATGGCTAGGTATGCCCATCCCCCTCGCCCTCCTGTGGATCCCCTGCCCTACTTTGTATTATTGTTCTTCTCATATACTGTCAAATTTCCATGGATGGGATCTGATGAATGAGTATCCCGTGTCTGCGGCAACTCGCATGGCCTGATCCGAAAGTACGGGTGTGCTGTAGAGATTGCTTCCGCAGCATCGCCAAGGACATTGGCTTCATCAAGGTATGAGTCACCCCACAGTTTATTGATTTTCTCAATCATGTGCCTGAGTGTGATGACTGCTGGGTAGTAATATGTTACACCATGCTTTGCTTTCAACAATATATATGCTTTGTCTACAAGGCCTCTTGGTATGGCACACCAATTTTAATTCGTTGGAGACTACCATCTGGTAGTGTGAGTTATTACATAATGTAGTGTAATGTATGACATGTTAGATTCACTTATTCAGAAGAGATCTCTGTGTTGCTCTCCTCGGTTAGAATAAATCCGAGACATACCGTCGATCATTCGAGGACCAAGCAATCACACGAGCACAACACCGAGATTTGTTAACAAGGTTCACCGATATGGCTACATCCCCGGGGCCTGACTATGGGCGCTCCTCCCCATGACACCACTACAATACCGCACCCGGTTGCCCTGGACGCCGGCACATGCCGCCGGCTTCCCCCTTGTTCCGGTGCTATTATGTTGGCATAGGTTACATCGTGTGTCTACCCCCACTATATATGAGAGGCCTAGAATACAAGTGTCCTATTAGGACACGACTCCATATCCTATCTAAACACAATACTGATACAAGTCCAACTGTAACCTATCTTGTACACTATATTCGACACAACTCCAACAAACTCCACCTTGGCGAATATTCTCCACCATCTTGAATTCGTCAATGCGTCAAACTTCCATGTACATTGGACTTGAGATTATCCCATGAGTACCGCTCTACTCCAAAGACTCCATATGACTCCACCTGCAACTTATAGTCCCTTCTTTTATTGACCGCAGTCAACACTCGACCAATATTAAGCTCCTTGTTGCTCTAGTTTGTGCTCCCAACTTCCAGAGTATCCGTCCAACGCCATCACACACTGATCATTGACCTGCGTGAAAGTGAACAACTCACATATTGGGTGTCACACATAAGAGTTACCTGAACTCAACATCACCGCTCCTTTCTCGACCGCCTGTCTGAAACTTGAAGGAATTTCACCGTTGCTTGCATTCTTCCGAGTCAAATTCGCAGTTGTCTCATCACATGTATGACCACCAGAGCCCTGGCCTATCTCCATGTCCCGTGCGTGCCGCATGCCTCGCCACTATTACTGCGTCGAACCTCCGCTGTCCTGGTCGAGTCTCAAGGGTTGAAAACCCACACCACTGAACCCCTACTGCAGAGTACGACCGATCATCACCGACCGATGACGAATTTCATGCTTCCATCAGACCACTGGGCTCCAGTCCGAATTACGTGTCGCTCGCTTTTTCCCCTTGCTAAATAGGCTTCGATTCCCTGGATTCTTACATCGTAGCCCCTCAATCTAGCTCCACCTTCAACATGACTCCATGGTGGTTGTACTTGCCACCCCGCACCTCGTCGACTCCAAGCTCTCATGTGCACCATCTTGAATCAACCCCGCACCATAGTCTTGTCGAAGCCACACAAGCCCTCGGAGCCTGCGCACTGTGTTTCAGCGTCCCAGAAGTCGGTCACCATCAGCATCACGCTCCTATGTCGTCAACGCCGATCCCATCACCGTCTTCTGTATCAACCAATTCGCGTCGCTCCGTCAGACTGCCTAGTCCGACCCAGTTGAACGAGTTCGACTGTATGACACGCTCGAGGCTCCCAAATCATCTTCCGCGAATTCTCATCCATCACATGATACTTCCATCTTAGCTGGCTTGGCTTCCTGCAACAACGCCTTCAAGCATCCTTGTTGTGCCAACAAATCTTTCACCCTTGTCTGCCAACCCAAAGCTTCCAGTTCCATTGAACTTCTCCACCTCAAACCTGATACCTGACAGCGCCATAGTTCTTTGTACAGTTGACCTTGTGAAAAATAACCGAGCAGTCTTCCAGTGATCCCCAAGTACAAGAACAGAATATCTGTCTACTACTAGCAATCTAGCTAGTTGGTCTTCACGGGAAGTGCTCTCTTGGTTCAACTTCCATATGCTAAGCTATTTGCTTTCCTGCCAAAGCCTCTCCTCTCGATGGATATGTATCCTTGATGGATTTCTTTCACCAATTGATTTGCCTGGACAGCCTCGTCCCATCCCGCTCCTGCGAGCGGGAGGGGCGAACCCTAAATCGCGCCACGGCCGTCCTCCTCCTCGCACCCCCTCCCTCGCCGCCGCCGGAGCATGCTGCCGGGCAAAGCCCGGTCGGCGTAGGCGGCGGCGGGGATCTATTTCCTCAACCGGCGGTCCTGCAGCGCGGGGTGTGACGACCTCCATGGGATGTGGCGCTCGTGCGGGGCGCGGCGGCGGCGCTGCGGACTGCCGTGCCGGCGGCGCGGGCGGCCGTGGGCGCTGCGGCGGCTGTGCTGGCCCGACTTGTTGTGGAGCGGCAGGGCTGCGAGCAGCAGGTGCGGGAGCCTTCGGGCGGCGGCGGCGGGCGGATCTGGTGGCGGCGCCGTCTGTGATGCGGCTGGGCGCAGGTGGCGGGGGGCGTGGTCTGCGTCGTACGCGGCTGTCCTTGGGCTGGCACTCTGGCTGGGCGGGGTTGGCTGCGGTTGCCTGCCCTTGGCCAGGCGCTGGTGCAGGCATGGTGGCGGCGTGTGGGCTTCAAGCAGGTCCCGTGGGGCTGCACCTCCCCGCGGCGCGTCTTTTGGCGGCGGCGTTGGCGGGCTGAGGTGTGGTCGGTGGTTGCGTGCTCTGTCGGGCCTTCCGCTTGGTCCCGGCGAGCGACGCAGAGTAGGGCAGCGGCCCGGCATGGGGGCTGCTCTGGTCGCGGGATACGGCGGCGCTCGGAGGTATGGTGTGGCCTCCCTGATGCCTCGTGTCTACACGACAGCTTGGCGGTCCCGGCTGCAGTGACGGCTGGCTTCTTTGTCGGTGTCGGCTCGTTTGCAGGTGGACTGTTTCGGCAGTCGATCCCTCCCCTCGGTGCTCGGGCACTACTTTCGTCGAAGGGCTGGCCATCTCCCAGTTGCAGTCCATCGCCTGTCTCGCGCCCGGTGCAGCAGGATCGAGCTCGTCCTGTACCCGGCTGTTGGATCGATCTCGTCTCGCGCCCGGCAGTAGGACTGTGCTTGTCTCGCGCCCGGCTGCAGGACCATGCTCGGTTCGCGCCCGGCTGCAAGACCGTGCTCGTCTTGCGCCCGATGCAGCAGGACGGGTCGATGGTGGCCAATTTTGGCCGACCTTTTGGGTCTCGGCGCTGGGGGCCGTCCAGGGGTGCGAAAGGCGGGGCCTTTCCGCTCTTCTCTTTGGTTGGGGTAGCGGCGGGTCTTGGGTGTGGAGGTGTCAAGGTCTTGGATGCTGGGGCGGCGGCCCTGGTGGTGGTATTGTGGCGCTCTTGGGCAGAGCCCGTGGCTTGGTGCTGCCCTGTGGTCATGGCTATATGGGCGGCGTGGCAGCCGAGGTGTGGCGTTCGATGGTGGTGAGTGTTGGCTGGGGTGAAAACCTGCTCTATCTTCGGCCAGACCGGCGGCGGCGAAACTCGTTCCCTTCTCACTACTAGGAAAAGGGCTATAGATAGGATTGACACTAATGGCGCACCAGGGAAGTAGTGCGCCACTACTATATACTAATGGCGCACCAGTTGGTGAAGCGCCATTAGTGTGGAAGACACTAATGGCGCACCAGAAAATAGGTGCGCCACTAGTGATATTTTTTTTTCAATTTTACATACATACTAATGGCGCATCCTACCGAAGTGCGCCATTACTAGTTCTAACTAGTAATGGCGCACCAGACAGGGAGTGCGCCAGTACTGAATTTTTTTTGTTCTTTTTTTTGCAAAACTACTAATGGCGCACCGCCTCACAGTGCGCCATTACTAGATTAAACTACTAATGGTGCACCCTGTAAAAGTGCGCCATTAGTATATATATTTATTTATTTATTTATTTATTTTACTTTTTTGCAAAATTACTAATGGCGCACCACCTGCAGGTGCGCCATTAGTAACCAGGGTTACTAATGGCGCATTTGCAGGTGGTGCGTCATTAGTAACCTGGGACCCCAACAAGATATTTTGGACAGCCACACCTACCCACTCACTTTCCCCACTTCATTCCCTCCACCTCCTTCTCCAAGCTTTCGGCTGCCTCCTCCACCTCACCTCATTTGCACCATAGATTCATCAAAATTAAGTGGTGAAATTACCTTTTTTTGATAGGTAAGTAAGGGGAAAGCTATCTGCATGACGTAGATCTACTTTTTTTCTCCCTAGCTCGCTCCAACGTAACAACGTGCACATGCACTTTTTGTGGCCTAGCTAGATCTATGTATGTTTGTGGTGTTGCATGTGTTTGTGGTGTTGCATATAGGTTTGTGTTTGCAGGTACCGGTATTTGAAATGCGATAGTTGCCAATATTTTGCTGGAATGTTGATTCATTTCCGTTTCGGCGAGAATTTTGGCACTATGCATTCTTTTTGGTCCTATTTTTAGGGAAGGTCATGCCAAATTTTTTCTTGGTTCTAAAATATCGTTTTGCTCTACCCCGCAGGCGACCATGGTCCGCACGATCACCAAAGGCATCGTGAATAGGTTTTTGAGCTCCACGAAGACCGAGATGTTTCAAAAGAACGAGACGGAGATAAGATGTCCATGTCGAAGATGCAAGCTGAAGAGCCTTATTGCGGACCCGGATTCCGGGCAGGTGCGGGACCACCTGCTCTTGCGTGGTTTCATGGATGGATATCGGTGGTAAGGTGATGAAGATGACTATGAAGTCGTCCATGGGGGCCGGGCAAGAAATGAGGAAGGGCAACAAGACAAGTACCACCGCGGCGAGGGCGGGCGAGAAGACGAAGAATCTCCAGGACATGATCACGACGGTGATGCTGTACACAGTCATCATGTAGAAGATGTCGTACATGATGATGAGGAAGATCAAGATGAAGGGCATGATCATGAAGATGAAGATGCCGGAGCAGACGACGATGGAGGCTGGGTGCAGGACCCTCATATTGAAGAGCTCCTTCTCAAGCAGACGGATAACGCAAGAGCTGCCGCCCGAAAGAAAGCCAAGCTGGATCAACTGGAGATAGACGCGGTTACTCCATTGTATGAAGGATGCAGGCTCGAGAATACCCGCCTGAAAGTAACGCTCATGGCTCTGGAGATGAAGGTAAAACACAAAATAACCGATGCATGCTTCGACGAGAACATGTCATTCTGGCACGAACGTCTTCCCAAGGGGAACAAGTGCCCGACCAGTTTCGAGGAGGCGAAGAAAATCGTGTGTCCTCTGGATTTACCGCACGTGAAATACCATGTGTAAATGAACAATTGCATCATTTATTGGGACGAGCACGCGGAGTCTACCATATGTCCGGTGTGCGGCGTCACTCGATACAAGAAGAGGAAGAAAGCTTCTCGAAAATCGGTATGGTACTTTCCGATCACTCCTCGTCTGCAGCGGTATTTCGCAGACCCTAAGGTAGCAAAGCACTTCGAATACCCAGAATTTGGGAAGGATCCAAGGAACATCGTGCTCGGCGCAAGCACCGATGGAGTCAATCCGGTTGGCAGCCAGAGAAGCACACATAGCACCTGGCCTGTGTTTGTGTGGATGTACAACCTTCCCCCCTGGTTGTGCATGAAGAGGAAGTACATTCACATGAGTATGCTAATTGAAGGGCTGAAACAACCAGGGAACGACATCAATCTGTATCTGGGGCTGCTGAAAGAGGAGCTAGACACGCTGTGGAAAACACCAGCCAATACGTGGGACGCCGCAGAGAAAGAATATTTCCCTTTGAGAGCCGCACTGCTCATGACGGTGCACGACTATCTCGGTTACGGATATCTCACGGAGCAGGTAGTCCACGGATTTTCTGGATGCGTAAGGTGCATGGATGACACAACGTATCGCCAGCTAGATAGAGATCCCGGGTCTTCGAAACCCATGTTCATGGGACATCGAAGGTGGCTTCGCGATGATGACCCGCGAAGGAAACGCAAGGATCTGTTCGATGGTGAAACCGAACCCCGAAAATGCCCGCGTACGAGGAGCGGCGAGGAAATAGACGAGATGTTGAAAAATTGGAAAGATTGCCCACTGCCGGGAAAGAAGCAAAAGGCGCCAAAGCCGGGAAAGAAGCGAAAGGCGCCAGAGCCGCTGCTGAAGGTATGGAAAACAAGGTATGTTTTCTAGGACTTGCCGTACTGGAAGATCCACCATGTGCCTCCTAGCCTTGATGCCATGTATATCACGAAGAACGTGTGCGGGAGTCTGCATGGTACCCTGCTCAACATGCCAGAGAGGACCAAAGATGGGCTGAAAGCAAGGGCAGACTTGAAGTCAATGGGCATCAGGCAGGAGCTTCACGCTAATGATGATGATGATGATGATGATGATGAGGCGAAGCAGGACACAGAAACTCGTCGCAAAGGCAAAAAGGCCAAGAAGACCGGAAGTGACTACCCTCCCGCGTGCTTCACTCTAAGTCAGGAGGAGATCGAGCAGTTTTTCACCTGCCTCGTAGGAGTAAAACTTCCTTACGGTTATGCAGGGAAGATAAGCAGATACCAAGACCCAGCGAAGTAGAAGTTCAGCGGGGTGAAGTCTCACGACTGTCACGTGCTGATGATGCAGATACTTCCAGTTGCAATCCGTGGGATCATGGACGTGCACGTTCGTGAAATGCTATTTGGCCTATGCAACTTTTTTGACGTCATCTCTCGGAAGTCGATTGGCGTGAGGCAACTCAGAAGGCTACAGGAAGAGATCGTGGTGATACTATGCGAGCTTGAGATATACTTCCCGCCCGCATTCTTCGACGTTATGGTGCATCCGCTGGTCCATATCGTGGAGGATATCATCCAACTCGGGCCGACGTTCCTGCACAGCATGATGCCGTTCGAAAGGATGAATGGTGCCATCAAAGGATACGTTCGCACCATGTCACGTCCAGAGGGAAGTATAGCCAGGGGCTTTCTGACCGAAGAGTGCATCTCCTACTGCACGAATTATCTAGGCATCGAGAACCCCGTTGGTCTGCCCGTCAACAGGCACCTCGGCAGGCTCGCTGGATTTGGTCACCGTGAGGGTCGCCGCGAAATGCATGTCGACTTCGAGGGTTGACTCGCCGACTTTGAAAGAGCAAACCTAGTCGCGCTACAACACATAGACGTGGTCGATCCTTGGGTGGTAGAGCACAAAACCTTTATTGAGAAGACGTACAATGACCGAGGCCAACAGAGGACGGACGAAGATATAATCAAAGAGCACAACTCATGTTTCACGTGTTGGTTCAAGCAGAAGCTTCTGTCGTACCCTTTACATGAGGATTCTCCGCGGAAGAACAACTCATATTTGCCTTGTCACAGGGCGCCGAGCACAACCTGATGACCTATGAGGCGTACGATGTCAACGGCTACACATTCTACACCGAGAACAAGGACATGAAGAGCGATGGTTATCAGAACTCCGAGGTAACGGTGGAATCCTACACCGGTAACGACAAGGACAGATACTACGAAAGGATCGAGAAGATCTGGGAGCTGAGCTACGCTGGAGAGAAGGTCCCGATGTTCCGTGTCAGATGGGCCAAGAGCGTCCTAAAAGAAGACCGGTATTTCACCACCATGGTTATACCCGAAGCCAAATCCAAGACCGCGGGCGAAAACGTCATCGCGAAAAATGAGCCATGGGTACTGGCTTCCCAAGTGGACCAATGCTTCTTCATTACCGACCCGTCAAAGCCCATCGTGTTGTCGTGAGGAGAGGCAAAAGGAAGATCATCGGAATGGATGGAGTAGCCAATGAGCAAGACTTCGACAAGTACGGCGACCCGAAGATCGAACATGACGACGACGATGAAGTAGCAGCACACACCACAAGAAGAAGCAGGACCACCCTACCTAAAGGACGTTCGTTCCACAGAAGAACTCCATTTGCGAAAAAGAAGGGCAAGAAGATTGTGAACAGATAGCTAGCTAAGATCGATTGTACTTAAATCATAGTCTTCATTTCTCGATTGTATTTCATGGGCACTTTTTGATATCATGAATATTTTTAAATTTCACGGGCACTTTTTGAATTCATGAGGACACTTGATCTCGATCCCCCTCCACCGCCGCCGACGAGCACCCAGCCCCCTGCACCCTCCCCCGCCCCACCGCCGCCAACGGGCACCCCCCGCACCCTCCCTCGCTCCACCGCCGCCGCCGATGATATTTTCAAGTAACAAACTTGAACATATTTTTTAAAAAGTTATTACTTTTTTTATAAAAAAATATTACTGTTATGATTTAAACAAGTTTGAACATATTTAAACACAAATAAATATCAAACAGCATTTAAAATGCAAAAAAATATTGCAAAGCGTGGGAATCGAACCCAAGACCTCCTGTTGTGTGTGCTACGTGCTGACCAGTCGGGCTAGTGGGCAGGTTCTGATGTGGATTAGTTTAGGTGCAATATAACCTATGCTCGAACTGTAATAAAAAACATTCTAATGGCGCACCGCTGCGGGGTGCGCCATTGCTATCTAAAAAAAAGATTTCTAATGGCGCACCGAGGTGTGGTGCGCCGTTAGTAAGCTTCCCCTAGCTATCCTCCCTCTCCCTCGCCAGATCCCCTTCGAGCCTCTCTCCCTCGCCACCAGATCCACCCGCGCGCTGCCCCGACCCATGACGCCGCCGCCCCGACCCTCACCGAACTCCACCCCCGCCGCCCCCGCGCCCCCGCGCCCCCACCCCCGCCGCCCCGACCCTCGCCGGACTCCACACCCCCGCCGCCTCCAGAGAGACCACCCCTCGCCCGATTCACCCTCTTTCCCCATCGAGCCGCCTCCTCCTCGGCTCGTACTCGAGCGCGAGAGCTCGTGCGGTGACCGCGCTCGCCATCATCATTGTCGCAGCCACCGTCGTCCCCACACCAAGATAGTGTGTCCCCCGGCTTCACCATCGTCTTCCACGTCGTCTACAAGTCCAGATCGAGCCAGGGCACCGCCGAACGACGGGATCGAGATTGTCTTCTTCCTTCTGCTGTCGTCGATTTCGCCTCGATCCGCGCCGCTTCGACCGCCCCCGACCTCGCCGAGTTCGCCTACGTCCCCCCCCCTGTGAGCCCATCCGTCGATCCCCTTCTTCCTTCGCGTGGATCCATCGCCGTAGACGTTGCTGCCCGCCTGACCCGAGCTCGCTCCGCCCCCGCGCCCTCTGGCCGCTTCGCCCGCGTCCTCCTGCAGTCACCTGCGCCCGTCACCGCTGCTACTCTATTGCTGCCGCCTTTTGCTAGCTGCACGGCGGCCGCTGCTTGCTAATGTTGCTAGCGTTGCAGCTACTGGCGGTCATGGCCATGGCCATGGCCGTGTGCTTTGTGTGCGTGTGTGTACAAAGCCGTATGGACTTTGTGTGCGTGTGTGTACAAAGCCTGTATTGATGATGCTAAACAGAGATAGGACTAGTAGTGGTGGCCATCTAGTTGGACTACTACTGCTAGGACTTGCTCCAGATTTTAGGATTTCTTTTCTTTTAGGATTTATTTTCTTCTAGGACTAGGTTTTTATTATTTTTCTGTTGTGATTGTTTTCTGATCTCTTTCTTTTTCATTTCCTACTATCCTTATCCTAATTATCTTAAATTGTTATGATGTGTGTAATAGGATTAGATCTTGGATTTGCTAGTGGACTTTGGGAGTTTCTTAGCCAGCTTGGTGACTCCATATTTTTCACTATTTCAGCAAGTCTTTTGTAAGCATTAAACTTTCAACACTACATTTCTATCTTATGTGTACATCTGTTTGCTTCCAATTGCTAAATATGTATTGTTGTTACTAAAAATGATGAAGCTCTTGTCAATTGCTATACATATATATGTGTATGATGATCCTCCTTTCCTGCAGTAGTATAACTAGGATATAAAGCACATTGAACTAACAATCTTGTATGGTGCCTAAACTACAATGCTTCAGGAACATCAGATGACATAGCATGTGGATATTGACATAGGATGAGTAGATTAATAAGTGAGCCAAAAGTGATGGACAAACCTCATGCTAGGAATTCTCGAGGGTTGCAGTACATGGAATGCATTTGCAAATGCAGCCAAAACCTGATATATACCAAAAAATTGTATAGAAATATGCTGAATTTTCTGCTCTGATTATTGCTCAAAGAAATTTAGCAAAAAAATGGGGTCCTGGGAGACGCCGCTGCTGCTTGAGGCCCTTGAGAGGCCCTTCGTGTCGTGATGATTTTGCAGGTACCCCGAGAGGCCCTTGAGTTTGCCGGAATGTCGATTAACTTCCGTTACGGCAAATTCGGGTACTCCATATGTCCTATTTTCAGCAAAGGTCATGCTGAAATTTTGCGTGAATTTTAGCATGAATTTGCTAAAAATCGGACATATGAGGTACTTGCTACTAATGCATGGGTCGAGGTATCTTAGTACTTAGTTAAGTACGATCAACTGCCCCTTTATTCTTGCTGCATTAAACCATATGTGGCAATAGAGCCAAGTGATTAGGCCCAACTTAGAAATTCTCCTCAGCATCGATAAACCCTAGATGATAAACCCAACATAGGTGGCAATAGAGCCAACTGATTAGTGCCAATTGATTAGGCCCAACCTAGGGTGCCTCGGCATCGATAAATCCTAAATGATGAAAACTTAGCATTTAGGGTGCCTCGGCGTCAACAAACCCTAAATGATGAAACCTTGGCTTTTAGGGTGCCTCGGTGTCGATGAGAACCTAAATGATGTACGCTTAGACTTTTAGGGTGCCTCGGCGTCGACAAACCCTAAATGATAAAAGCTTAGCTTTTAGGATGCCTCGGTGTCGACAAACCCTAAATGATGAGACCATGATCTTGTTCCTTGACAATAACCAACTTTTTGACCAAACTTTTTTCCTATTTAGAGCGAAACATGGCCCACAACGATGAGGCCGGCGGTTCGGGCGGCAAGCAATTCTGGGAGCTGTCCCAGGAGTTGGAGGAAGAACCTCACCGCTATAAGGACGCCGCGGAAGACACCGATCCTGACTACACAACCCCTAGTGGCGTCGGGGATGACACCACTAATGATGGCACCGCGGATGCCACCACTGATGATGGCGGCGCATGCACAGATGGCAGCCAACCGAAGAGGCAACGGAAGGACCGGCGCCCGAACGTGCTCGGCACCGTCAGGGAGGAATTTACTGAAGTGAACTCCGACGGGCATCCGACGGCGCCCAAACAAGTAGTCAAGGGGTACTCAATTCAGCTCGGGTGCATTCTCCGGAGCACCGCCTCGATCAACACCGAGAACCTAAGGCATAAGGACCAAGGGAATTTGCGCAGCCTCCTCTTCACGAAGCTGCGCGAACGATACAAGTTCCCCGCTGAGTTCGCAAACACACGCCTCTCAGGTAATAAAGTGAACGGTGCCGCCCTCACGACGATGAGCACGGCCTTGTCTACTTGGAAAAGCACGGTGAAGGCAATGGTTGACAAAGGTGATAGTTATGAGAAGATCAAGGCGAAATATCCTTTAATGAGCGAAGATGACTACAAGGAGTTCAAGATCAAGTGCGAGAGCCCCGCAACCTCCGAATCAAGTCGGCGGAGGAAAGAAATGCGGTAGTTGAACATAGGGGTCCACCAACTCGGTCCCGGCGGTTACAGAGTGGCGGAGCCTATATGGGACAAGGAGGGCGCGGAGCGTGCCGAGCAAGGCCTACCGCCCCGCTTCGAGAAATACAGTGACAAGCAGACCAGGAACTTTCTCAGGGCCCGGTACAAGGAGGACCCGGTAACAAAGGAGCTTACCACGGATCCGAAGACCAAGGAGCTTGAGCTTGTTCTGGTAAGGAATACACCCCCGCATAATTAGCTCCATATGGTTGCATTCTAATTAATCCCCAATATTTCTAAATGGTTCACGTTCCTTCCGTAGGACAAAGAAAGCAGTAGCGCGGGGTCGTCTCAGAGCTCCCCTTTTGACACCCCTTTGAATAGGGCATTGAACGTAATGAAAAACAGGGATAAGCTCAATAAGCCGACGTCAGCTGGTCGTGTGGCCGGCAAAGGCTTGTCCACAAAATGGTCGTCATACTATGGCGCTGGTGGGCGAATGGAGAAAAAGACCAGCTCGGAAAGCCAGTCGCGTGAGGTTGAAGCACTCAAGGCGCAAGTGGCGCGGATTCCAGAGATGGTCCAAGAGCAAGTGCAACAACAACTGGGATCGACGCTTACCGGCATTATGCCTACCTTGATTCATGGGATAACGACGTGGATTGCGGGTGGCCAACAGGGGCCGCCCCCGATTCCCAGCTTCACGGCCAACAACTCACACAACGCGCAGGCGGCGCCATTGGTGTCTCCGGCGGCGGCGGTATTGGTGTCTACGGCGGCGGCGCCATTGGTGTTTCTGGCGGTGGCGGTATTGGTGTCTCCGACGCCGGCATTGGAGCTTAATGCACCCGGGTGTACGTCGGCCGGCACCTCGCCAGCAAGCGGCCCCTCCGTCAGTTGCACGCCTGCCGTTGGCGGTGCCTCGACATTAGCCGAGCTCGACGGCATCACGGTAACTAAGCCTCTCGGCCGAGGACTTCATCTCCTTGCCTTTGACTGGGCATCCCTGACGCCCTACATGTTTTTGCAGGGCGCCGCCAATGTTCCTTGCACTCTCCTGCACTTCGTGGGCGGCGAGTTGGTCGATGTCGCCAAGGGCAGAATCGTTCAAGCGGGCAACCCCATGCTCCACGGTAATCCGATGCCACCCACAATGTATAAGGTTGAAGTGGTTCGGGTGCTGCCAGGCTGCGACGAGCTGTTACCTCCGATTCGACCCGCTGGGGCCGACGAAGAAGATGAGATGACCCTCAGCGCCTGTGTAAGCTGGCCCCTGCTTTGGCCGAAGAGCCAGATTCGTTTGGGGGCGGGGGACACCACCCCACAGACAAGACCGCCAGTCGTGCCAGCGCCAAGCCATGGCAAGAACGCCGCAACTCTACCGGACATGCCGGACATCCCTATGGCACAGGATCCGGACGATGACGACAACGACGATGGTATATTTACCAACGTCGATAAGTACTTTGCCGAACATGGGTAGGGTGACGAGTTCTGCGGGCCTCCTTCTCAAGAACCCAAACAAGACGACTGCGATCTAGCTTGTACGGCAGAGAAACCCAATTGCAACAGGCGTCGTCTGGCGTTCAGTTCTCAGGAGACGCCTCCAGCTGCCGCCTTCACCGAGCCTCAGATAGCGGAGGTGCCAGATATTATCAGCCCCAACACGCTCAAGAAGGTGGTCTGTGAGCAAAACTCGGTCCCATTATAGCAGATAAAGAAGAAGGGCCGGAAACGGCCGACTAAAAAGGCCGCCGGTGCGAGCCAGCTGGCACCGAGTACGATCCGTGCTCAGGACGGGCCACCTTCACCTAAGGATATCTCGAGGAGGGTGCATGTGGCGGGTAGGGCGATGCTACCGACAAATATGCTCAATGCTGCAACCGGTGCTATGCGGAGTCTGCACGACAGTGTTCTTTTTTTAGAGAAGCGGCGTCTCAGAGAGAATGATGTGGCATACCCGGTTTTTGTGGCCAAGGTGCCAGAGGGCAAGGGCTTTGTGGATGGCGCCATCGGGGGTACGATCGTCATGCGGTTTGATGACATCTTTGCTATGTTCAACCTTCATCCGCTGCACTACACCTTCGTTCGGCTGTTTTCGCTGAGTATGGAGATGCGGATCATTAGAGACAAGACCCCGGACATCGTGATCGTCGACCCCTTCTACATGCGTGCCAAGCTCTTGAGCAGCGCTGGGGACCGCCAAGTCGAGAGTTCACACCTCGAAGACGTCACTCTGGCAAACCCAGATAAGGATAACTTCCTTGTGCCTTACTTTCCCGAGTAAGTCATCCCTTAACCGCCCCGTAACATATGATTTCTTAGATTTCGATCGTTCTTTTTTTTTCTAACATTCCGTGTTCTGTGCAGTGACACACATTGCACACTCATTCTCTTAAGCCCGAAATGTTCCATGGCCACGTATTTCGACCCGAACCGTAACTCCAAGATAGACTACACAAATATCAAGAAAGTTCTTGATGATATTCTCCCTGGCTACGCCAAATCTGGAGGCACCTTCGTCATGGCAGTTCATAAGTACGGCAAGCACGTGTTCGCCCACAATACGACGTTCTGCTGCGTCAAGCAGCCTCCTGGCGGTCAGAAGGATGCCTACTACGCCCTCCATCACATGCGGGTGATCGTAAGGGACCATCATCACCTTCTATTACCAAATAATCTCAAAGATTGGGCCGCGAGCTTGTCGGCAATCCAGGACGCGGACATCAGACAAGAATTCTTTCGCATCCAGTCGGAGTTTGCGGACATCATCCATCAAGATGTCCTTCATACCTCGGGGCAGTTCTTCCTCAGATATCAACCGTCCAACATTGAGATAGACGGAATGCTACGAATGCAGGCTGACAACGACCGTGATTTCATGCGCCATTAGTAGGCAAAACTGGTGCACCATTAGTAGGCCTTTTCCTAGTAGTGTCTTGAAGGCGTCGTCGCGGCTCTCATTGCCAGTCGTGTTGCTCCAGGGGAAACTCTGATCCTCAGATCGGGCGGCGGCGGCGCTCCGGTGTCGTAACCTTTCTGAAGGCGCCGTCTTGGAGACCACGGTTCGTCGTACGCTGCTTCATCTCTTTGCGGTGGCATGTTCACGGGGAAGTCCTCGATTACTCTTGTAGTGATAGGGGTGATGTTGCTGCGCTCAGCGCCTATGTATCATATCTTGGGTGTGTGCATGTGTTGTGATGGCGTGTGTTTGTACCGGTTTGTTATGGATCATTGCTTTATATATAAAGCGGAGCGAAAGCCTTTTTGGGTAATTGATTTGCCTGCCAATCTCCGTGTTATACGTGGACTCGTCCACTTTTGGATCAAACAAAACTCGCTTGTACGCAGCTCACACACATCAATCTCCAGCGAACCAGCGACAGTGCCCCCTGGCCCTTCCCTGCGCTTCTGCGCGGCAGCGCACCATGGGCCTTGCAGCCGTCCTCCGTGCGCCCTCAGATGGGCCTCCTGCCATGGGCCACTAGACGCCGTGGACCACAGCACTTACGCGCGCCGCCGCCTGACGCTCACGTCAACCGCCACACGTCTCTGCAGCTGCAACGCACATGCCTTCCGCTGTCCGACGCCAGCTGCAACTCGCGGATTCCGCTGTTCTCGTCGTTGATTGCATCTGCGGATGAACTCGCCTAAACATCCGATCAGTTTTCCTACTGATCTGTCATCGCTTCACCCACACCGATGTCTTCAATCATAACCTCAAGATCACCTGTGGCCTCCAAATAAACCTAGTGTATGATACCACTTGTTAAAATAAATCCGAGGCATACCGTCGATCATTCAAGAATCAAGCAATCACACAAGCACGACACAGAGATTTGTTAACGAGGTTCACCGATATGGCTACATCCCCGGGGCCTGACCATGGGCGCTTCTTCCCATGACACCGCTACAATACCGCACCGGTTACCCTGGACGCCGGCACATGCCGTCGGCTTCCCTCGCGTTCCGGTGCTATTATGTTGGCATAGGTTACGCCGTGTGTCTACCCCCACTATATATGAGAGGCCTAGAACACAAATATCCTATTAGGACACGACTTCATATCCTATCTAAACACAATATAGTAGTACAAGTCCAACTGTAACCTACCTTGTACACTATATTCGACACAACTCCAACATCCTCATTCCCAGAGTAAACCTGGTTAAGTTCCGTAATCATCACCTCATGTTCTGCTTTCATTATTTTGTATCTGTTTGAACAATGTGTAATTTCTACGTACCATAAGTCATCTTGGAATGGACGGAGTTGTTCGTGACTACATGATATTAGCTATGTTTGTTTGTTACTCCCACCTATATAAGTCTTACTCTGTTGCATCTATCTCTAGTCTCGGCAGTTTTACTAATTGTTAACTACCAAGTTTCTTCGGAGCATACCAGTCCATTTCAAAGCACCACAAATCGAGTGTATTGCATTTGCTCAAATATTTATCAAGTAGTTATATATACATTGTATAATTTATTTCCTGAATAACGATGATTTATTAGAAATTGAGATGATTTTCCTTTTGATAAATGTTGTTTCCATTTCCACTTTATCTAACTAATTGGAGGTTTTATGCATCGGTTTTTAGGTTTGGGTAAATTATTCTTCACATGCACAACCTGCCATAAATGAATTGATGGTGCGCTCCTCTTGCTTGTTGCTAGGTATGTCTAATTCTGGAGTTAACAAATCAGCTTGATGTGATGATAATGTATGTTTGCTTTTCTTGTGTTCAGGAAAGTGGCTTGGCAACCCCCAAACTCGTACCCCGAGTTTTTAGATTATCAGTTGACTGATCTTAATGAGAGTGCTATCTTAGTTATTAATGTTCTTTCCTGATGTACATGAATGACACTTTCTAGTTTGGCAATGAATAATGTGTTGGTCTCTTGATAAGAGGTGTATGAATGTGGTTTAAAAAATAGCAAAAAATGTTTGATTAGTGCTATTGTTTGCAGCTATATGTAAAGTTGTGATATATCTTTAACCATTGTCGCTTGTCTACACTGTCAGCGCGTTAACAACTACGGAAGCTTGATTAGTGCGCTCAATAATGCCTCAAGAGGAGCCATCAGGTGGCGCCCCAACAACTAGTATATAAGTAAGACTATCCCAAACCCCTAATATGATAGGGCAGCCTCACGGATTAACACCTTATTAAGCTGCTGCTTCTTCGACTCTGAAGGCAGTATTGTCAATGGCGTCCTTTGCAAAGATCGGCATGGAGTGCCTACAAGATCCCCTGATCTGGCTATTTCTTGCAATCGCGTCCGTGGCCTTGGTCATCCAGCCAGTGCCAAGACGGCGGCCCCTCCCTCCAGCTCCAGGCCCGAAGCCGCTGCCGGTCATCGGCAACATGATGATGGCGGACCAGTTGACTCACCGTGGCCTGGCGGCGCTGGCAAAGCAGTACGGCGGGTTGCTGCACCTCCGCATGGGCTGGCTCCGGATCTTCGTGGTGTCGACCCCTGAGTACGCGCGCGAGGTGCTCCACGCGCAGGACAACGATGACTTCTGGGACCGCCCTGCCTCCATCGCCATCCTCTACCTCACCTACGGCTGCTCCGACATGGCGTTCGCGCACGACGCGCGCTACTGGCGGCAGATGCGCAAGCTGTGCGTCACGAAGCTCTTCAGCCGCCGGCGCGCCGAGACCTGGCTGGCCGTGCACGACGGGTATGGGGAGCTCGTCCGGGACATCGGCAGGTCCAGCGGGGAGGTCGTGAACCTCGGCGAGGTCATCTTCAAGCACACCGTGAGGGTCATCTGCCGGGCCGCCTTCAGCGTCCGCGACGTCCAAGGACTGGAGGAGCTCATCCCCATGTTGAGGGAGTTCTCCAAGCTCTTGGAAGCGTTCCACATCGGTGACTTGTTCCCTTGGCTTAGCTGGATGGGCCGGCGGGGCTTCGACAGCCGCCTCGGCGCTGTGCGCGGCGTTCTCGGCAAGTTTGCAGACAAGATCATTGACGATCACATGAGGAGGGGCAAGAATCCCACCGAAGCCGACGCTGACATGGTAGACGACCTACTCGCGTTCCTCGGTGATGCCGGCCAAGCCAGCGCCAAGGACCTGCGCCTCACCCGCGACAACGTCAAGGCCTTGATCATGGTAAGTACGGTAACAGCAGTACTATACGATACGACACACACTTGCCCCAAGAATCCAATGTTATTACAAATTTTAATCTTGCCGTGTGTATAGTAGTTGTAAAACTTCTTTTGAATTTACTAATTTTAAGTCAATGAAGTTGCACTTGATTACAAAATATGTGGACGTTGAATGCAGGACATGTTGTTTGGCGGGCCGGATAATGTCGGCTTCACCATTGAGTGGGCAATGGCAGAGATGATTCATTGCCCTAACATCCTTCTGCAGCTGCATCGGGAGCTCGCAAACATTGTGGGGTTTGAGCGGATGGTCTACGAATCAGATCTTGCCAAGCTCCCCTTCCTTAAGTGTGTCGTCAAGGAGACGCTTCGGATGCACCCGCCGATCCCGGTTATCCTCCGCGGGACCACCAAAGATTGTTTTCTTGGTGGATACTCGGTGCCCAGGGGCTCTCGCGTATTCATCAACACGTGGGCAATCAACCGGGACGGTGAGGCATGGAAGGACCCTGACACTTTCCGGCCATCAAGGTTCATGCTCAACGGGGACGCCATCGGGCTAGATCTCAAGGGCGGTTGCTATGAGTTCTTGTCATTTGGTTCTGGAACACGCTCATGCCCGGGGCAAGGGCTCGGCCAGCATGCGGTGGAGTTTGCCATAGCTCAGCTCGTGCACGGGTTTAACTGGAAGCTACCCGATGACATGAATCCAATGGAGCTCGACATGAGCGACACGATCGGTTCGACCGTGTCGCGCGCCACACGGCTCTGCGCGGTGCCCACACCCCGCCTTAGATGTCCTTTGTAATACTATATATAACCTGCTGTGCGCATGAAGCAAAACCCAAATGCAGCCTCCAAGTGAGGGCAACCATATGAAACTGTATCTGAAAGCTACTACTGTCACGAGTGCGGGACATGACCTTCCTTCTCTTTTCTATTTTTTTAATGCTCAACTACTTATTACTCAGATGCCTCCTGTTTCTCCTCTTTCTCTCCATCCACCCGGTTGTTGGACGTTGTGGGGTCTCACCCATATGTTGCCGGATCCGGCCTTCTCAACCATGGAGGACGGCGGTGATGTGTACTCCGAGAACATGATCTTTGTAATGGTCCGTATGAACATCGTCAATGAATAAAGTGCAGCGATGTTTTGCTAAAAAAACTAGTACCAACGATTGTATCAACGGTCAAGCAGCATGCGGGGGTGTTTGGGCCCAAAGTCCAGATGCTCTTGTGGTACGCGGGAAGGGGTTTTGGTTAGTGAGGGTGGTGCTTCCTTTCTGTGCCTGTTCATACACCTTCTGTGTCGGCCGGTGCTCTCCGTGGGGCGCGGTGCTTTAGCTTTCAATATTTGCTGCAGAAGGAAACCAGAGCTAGGCACGTCCTTTGTAAAGCATTGTACCTTGTAAGGATGTCGCTTTGGTTTCGGATATACATTGTATATATTATTTTTCTGACTACGTTCGCAGAAACTACATGGGTTGTGAAGGTAGCATGTATTTTTACATAAGAACAAAGTAACAAAAGGCAGCCTACCAAACGCTAACCTACTGCAACATTTTGGCAAAGTTGCCAGCAGCACGATTCCGGGTTGCCACCCTACTCTCACCCATATACATCATTCTAGCAACATCCCAGATATATACATCATCTTGGACTACGAGGACCGACTCCATATTACGTAAGTATCCAAGTTTTAAAGGAGGCCATTTCCACTTAGGGATAATGCTTCTTCCTTGATACCAACATTATCTTTGAATCCTCCGTCTGGTAGTAGATCATGCTCTCCCTCCTCCTTCTCGATGGTGCCGAGGTGGTACCCGTGTATCACACACTTGGTCTTCTCCCACTTGTCAACAGACCCGATGTAGAGCACAAGGATCTTCCTTCGGCCAATCAGTTGGCCATTGGCTTTCAGTGAATGGCTATTCCGGTCTTGTTCCACACTATGTTGACGTTATATTCTGTTTGCATCTTGTGGCGCTTCATCGTTCCAATGTTGTACGCCATAGATGGACGGAAGAAGAATTGCTTCCACACGTCGTATATTGTCACACATGCTCAAGCGATTATCAGATGCAGTAACTAACCATCATTTTGTTACACTTCAGTGTTCTTTTCAATTTAACAAATCAAAAGATATGACGTACCAAATATCCAAACCAATCTCATGTCTGCACAAGTATACAGTCCAACAAATATAGCAAGTACGGTTCAGATAATATTCTTGTAGCTAGCTAAGAACGAAGCAATGTTGATGTGTGTCTCACCTGGAAGGTTCTAGGATGGGTGTAGCATATGACTTCCTTGCCGTCAATGGTGAGTATGAAATGATCAATCAGAGTGCGAGACCTCGCACCATTCTCCCTTACTTGGGCCTCTAGGTGTTGCATCAGCTCCTTGTATGTGCGATCAAACCCAAAGCCTGACGGCAACAACTAGTCAACTACCAAAACTTCTAGACTACACATCAGTTACTTCCATTATAAATGCACACAACGTATCAAATCCGTTCTTGGTGTCAAGATAGTGTAACTGGTGGCTCAAATCTGAAATACAAATACTAACCCCAATGAACTTTAGCAAAGTTGATAGACTTAGAACACCTCAATTAACCCCCCCCCCTCCCCCGCCACCCCCGTAGACATGCAAAAACATACACAAAAGTATCTAGATCTATTAAATGAATACTTACGGGGCCGGACACGTTGATGGTTTGTTCCGCCACTGGGCTTGCTTCATCCACTGGTTTGTTGAGGTCAAATTCCTTGGCCATTTTCTTTCGAGCAAGTTAAACAATGAATTAAACAAGAAAATGGATGATCGGCCATCAAGACCTAATGCGAAGGACAGAAATACGGTAGTGAATCCTACTTCGCACGGATGCGGGAGGTGGAGGTCTCCACAAAGTGTTCGCATTGCAAGGGAAGCATCTGGTGCTAGAAGGTCATGCTACTTGTTACATTGCATTTTGAGGCTATTTGGTGGTACCATTAACCGAGGCACCATTGGACCGATTCCTTGTGACGCCATCTCCTTGTCTGGTGGCTTTGCTGCTATCTGGGGGCAAGCCGGCGGTATAATTGGCTATGGGGGCATTTGGGCACCCAGTCGTCGGCCCCAGGTCGCCCCCAAGTGCCGATGTCGGCCAAGTTTTCGGCCCATTTTGGGCAAAAATGGCCCGGTATCGGCAAGAATCGGCCCATATTCCATGTGGTTCGGCGTGAATTCTCAACATACATAATTTTTTTTGTAACATAGTTCATCACAGAAAATCAATAAAAATCAAATAGTTCAACAAAAAGTGCAACATCAAATAGTTCAATACAAATTATATAGTTCAACAAATAAAAACCCATATTTCATCACATGTCGAGCTAGTCGTCGCTCTTGATCTTCCATAGATCCTCCATCGGATGCTGCTGCAGTTCTTGATGCACCTGTGGGTCTCGGATCTCCTGACGCATATTGAGGTAGGCAGTTCAGGTTGCCGGTAGTTGGTGATCAACTTCGGCAAGAGGACCCTGCCTGTAGTATGGTTCAGTGTCAAACACTGGCTCTTCCTGCTCACTTTTAATGATCATATTGTGCAAGATGAGACAGCAAGTCATGATCTCCCATATTTTATCTTTCGACCAGGTCTGAGCAAGGTACCGGGCAATGGCAAATCGAGATTGGAGCACACCAAATGCCCGCTCAATATCCTTCCTGCAAGCCTCATGAACCTTGGTAAAGTGGGACTTCTTGCCTCCTGGAACAACGTTTGAGATAGTCTTCACAAATGTCGACCATCACGGATAGATGCCATTAGCTAGGTAGTACCCCTTGTTGTAGTGCCGCCCATTAACCTCGAAGTTCATGAAGGAGAATGACCTTCAACAAGGTTGGCAAAGACAGGGGAGCACTGCAGGACGTTGATGTCATTGTGAGTTCCTGGCATACCAAAGAAGGAGTGCCAAATCCAGAGGTCATGTGTGGCCACCGCCTCAAGTACCACACTGCAACCGCCTTTGGCGCCTTTGTACATCCCCTTCCAAGCATCCTAGGAAAGCCTCTGGCTGCATTCTGTACTAGGATCCGAGCAGTGTCTTCCGCATTGGGTGTACGCTAGTATTGCCGTCCAAACACCGCCACCACTGCCCTACAGAACTTGTAAAAACACTCAATGGTCGTGGACTTGTCCATGCGCCCATAGTCGTCGAGTGAATCACCGGGAGCTCCATATGCAAGAATCCTCATCGCTGTCGTGCACTTCTAGATTGAGGTGAATCCAAGTTTGCTGGTGCAATCCTTATTGCACTTGAAGTAGTTGTCGAACTCCTAGATGGAATTCACAATCCTGAGAAAAAGCTTTCGGCTCATCTAATAACGGCGCCGAAATACTTTGTCGCCATGCAGCGGAGCGTCACGAAGTAGTCGGAGTAGAGCATGCAGTAGCCTTCCTGACGATGCTGGTTCTTTGCTTCCTGAAGGGCGTCGGTGCTGCCCATCCCCACTCCCTTTCACATGCCGGGGGAAACCCTAGGATATGTTCGGGCAATAGCGTGGTCAACGTCGCATCCCTTTTTGGAGGTGCTGCTTGGTATGCGGAGGTTCGGAGCCTCGGTGCACAGTGGGACGGATCCGGAGGGCGCAGCGATGGCCAGTCATTTGTGCTTTGTCGAGCTGCCTTTGTTGGCATTTATCTCTTTTCTCTTTTTCTTTTGGGCTTGATGTGTTGTTCGCCCTAGCAGCTGTCCTGTGGTCGTTGGATGTTGCTTTATATAATCTAAAGCGGGGGGAACCCTTTTTCGGCAAGATAGGCAATCCGCAATCAGAACGAATATCTGCAGCTCGTTTTGGCAGTATTCACTTCAACGCACTTAAAAAGACAGCACATTGCTAGTTCTCAACTGATCAGTACCATGTGAAAATAGACGATGGCCTAAGTGCAATTCAGGGGAAGAGGGTCGGGGATGGTTCAGAGAAACTTGCCTGTGCAGCACCTTTTAGGTCATTCAGGGAAATTCAGACTTCATTAGAAGGAATTGTGTGCCGCCTCGCCCCTAAAATGGTTATAGTTGAGTGGCCGCGTGTGGTCATGGGTCAGCCGATTGGCTGTGCGCCCGTGAGCCGTCCGGCCGTGGGCGGTGCTGATGTGCGCCGGTATGCAGTGGGCATCGCCCCGGGCGGTCGGCGCCTGCTGTGTCGTGTGTGACGGACAGCCAGGACCGGGCAGCGGCGTTGTGCAGCTACTCCGCAGTACGAGAGCTCGAGGACGACGGAGGGGTACGACGCCATGTCCATCTGCTCCTCTCCCTCATCCACGCGCCCGCTTCCACTCTGTGCCTCCGCAGCCGGGGCAGCCTCATGCCGTTCATCCACCTCCATCACGGGAGACGCCGAACCTCCTGACGATCTCCTTCGCTCTGCTATCTCCCGCCGGTCGCCGGCGGGGGCGGTCAGGCTGGGTTGGAGCGGAGCCAGCTCGGTGAGGATGGGGATCGGAGTGGAGTTGGACAGGACACTGGAGAGGACTGGATAAGGGATGGCTCGAGTGAAAAGCTGAAGACGTTCGCACGCACAACCGAATCTATCATTCTTAAGAAGTTGTTCCCCATTACTCTCTATTCTTTCATCATGCACAATGTTCACATCAGCGATGTGTCACCTTATCTACTATATCAAAATGAACCCCCACCCTATGATTTTACCGAATGATTTTGATAGCTGACATGGCAATCGGCCTCGGATCCAACGACTGTTGGCACGTTTGGGACGAGGAGCTTAAACACGTACGTTCCGGAGTTGTCGATTCTGAATAAATATAATTAGATTCATTATAAGATGAGCTTTCATACTTTATATATATGGTGTTGTAGGAATAAACTAGAAAATATGCCCGTGCATTGCAACGGGAGAAACAAACCCTTACATGCACCATTAGGCTTCCACTCTCTTATTGTAGGCATGTGTTATACTCCCTCCGTCCCACAATATTACATGTTTTTGCAAACTATGAGCATCTTATATTAAGGGATGGTTTGAGTAATTATTAGGGCTAGTAATAACTATGGTAGCAACCCTACAATAATTGTCGTTTTGCTACAAATAATTCTTCTTCATTATGTATATGGAACTGAATGAATGCTACAGTACTATGTAGATCAACTGTGAATCTATATAAGCATGGTGTAGTACTTCATATTCTTCTGCTTCGTAGATTGTGATTTGTGAAATACTCTTGTACTACATTGTCTTGTTAGACCATCTTGTGACAACATCAACTCCTAATCAGAAGCAATGTTGAGCTGATAAGAACTCTATCGAAAATAACGGCAATCAAGCTGGCATTGAATTGGTGTCTGCTGATCAATCCCACATACAGTTGTTGTGTCGTCTCAAATATGAAAGAATCAGAGAACATGTGCTATCATTAATTGACTACTCAAGAATTATGATACAATTATATGGTCAAGTGCATGGCCTAACCAACTGTTCTCATGGTGTTCACGATCCAACTTATTCTAATAGCTTTGGCCCTAAGTGGCCGTGAGCATGGAAGTTGAGTATCCTCCTAATTGGCCGGTCTTAATAGTGGAAGATGACTCCTGCCTAATTCCCCTAGTTTCATCCAAGCCTCCAAGGCAAACATAAGCTGTAGAGGTTCTTCAGTAAAACAAAACTGCGGTATTGTACATATATATTAGGCCAAAATTAGAAGGAAAGAAAGACAGCCTTCAATTGTATGTAAACTAAGAAAAGAAGATGCACACGGCATGCTAGCACCTGGTTAATCTCACGAGAAAGCCAACAAAAAATCAGTAAGAAAACACAAATCAAATTGCAAAAAACTGAACCGGCAGTGCTGCTGCTCCTCTGGCCGGTGATCCATCGGCTGCTGCTCCAAGCGCGTGGACGCGGACCTGCAACCACTCTTCTCCGGGCAGCCTCCGAGCAGCTGGTCTCCCATGCACACAATGAGGCAGCTGCTCGCCACAACAGCCATGCAATGCGCCATATCCATCGGCAAAGCCGGCTGCCAACATATCCATCGGCCAAAAAAAGTCTTTCAAATATGTTCAGATAACACATATTGTACAACATAAATCTGTTCAGATAACAGATACCACACAAATCTTTCCAAATTCAGTTGAAAACGAAGAAGAAAGGAGGTTTTTTTTAGCACGAGATGGAGCCAGATGACGTTGGGACCTCGACTGTTTTTGTGGGACCGATGAAATTGAATTGACAGCTCTCTGCTTGAAAGTTAAGATTTTCTTCCCAGAAAAAAAAAAGAAAGTTAAGATTTTCTGCAAAAAGACAAACATGATATAATCTCCTAGTCGATGAGACTGGCGTTTTGGTGACCGGGCTTCATGGCCCATGGAATTTTTTAAACAAGCAAAATTCAAACCTTTTGATTTCAAAATAATCTAAAAAAAGATGCAAGTTTACAAGGATGAAATGTATAGAGATAAGTTAATATTACAACCTCGAAGTACCACCAAAGCCTAAAATACAACTCTGAACTACAAAACCGTCTAATTTACAATCCCGAACTTTCAAAACCGGAGAAAAAACAACCCTCGGTTGGTCTTTGGCTGATTTTGACCGGTTTTGACAAGTCAACCTCATAGTTAGTGCCAAGTCATTTTTGGGTAAGTTTTTGGCTAAAAAATTGTCCTAGAAAAAAAATTAAAAAATCTCAAAAATCTACACAACCATTATATTTAATCTAGGAAAGTCTCAAAAATTTCCTAGTATAAAAATAACTTGAGAAAAAACTCAAATTCAGATCCTTTTTGTTTCAAATTTTGGCCAAGAAAAAGCTAACAGAAAAACAATTGAAAAAATTCTCAAAAGTCTAAACACAACCTTTAGAGTCAATATGTGGAAGTTTCAAGAAGTTTTGACCACTGGATAAGAAATAGAAGAAAATTTTAAATTCAGGAGATGGTGACATGGAGTACGACTTGGTACTGACTAGGCTGTTGACTGGTAAAACCGGTCAAAATCAGTCAAAAACGAACCCAAGGTTGTTTTTTGATTGGTTTTGAAAGTTCAGTGTTGTATATTAGACGGTTTCGTAGAGGGTTGTGTTTTAGACTTCGGTGGTGGTTCGACGTTGTAATATGGACTTATCTCAAATGTATATGTGTTTAAAATTTCGGATGAAATACCTTCAAATGTGATCTGTACAAAAAAAAAACAAATTCATGGACTTTGAGAATGAATAGTATCATCTTCCAAGAAGCCCTAGATTTTTTTCTGCATAGCCCTCATTTCAATAGATTTCATCTTGAAAATTTACACACATGTATATTATGTCTCCATTATATCTGTATCTTTTTCAGAATGTTTTGAAATGCAGAAATGAGAATTTTAATGGATTTTGAAAACTACAAATGTATGCCTCCATGGAGCTCCACCTCCAAAAGCAATTTTCGACTAGTCGATGCCCTTAGATAGCGGATATGATGTTGATGTGCCAGAATTATTGGTACAAGCCATATGTTGCAATCATTGAAACTATTATTTAACGTTACAGTCTAACAACCATATTTCATGATAATGCAAATAGTAATGTTTTAATGCAAATAGTAATGTTTGTCGAATCTCTCATACCTGATGGGTTGCAGCCAGTGTGTCACGCCACAAGTACAGTCCTGCCAAGAGTAGTACTCCCTCTGTTTCTAAATATGGGACGTTTTAGAGATTTCAATACGGACTATATATGGATATATATAAACGCATTTTAGAGTGTAGATTAATTCATTTTGCTCCGAGTGTAGTCCGTGTTTGAATCTCTAAAAAGGTTCATATTTAGGAACGGAGGGAGTATGTGTCATACATTGGTTCCCCTTCTATTATAAGATGTGCCGTATGTGTCTGCAAAGAACTATCAACCATATCCTACACCTCTCCCACCTTGACCACACAATCTGCCTCACAATGTCTTCTTTCTCCTTGCGAACGCCGCAAGAAAGCGGTGCCAAAATCAACCGGGAGCTCTACCAGAAGTTCACCAACGTGGTGTCCTCCTTGCCCTGCTCCCCGGCTCTCACCAGGCACCCGCTCTACCGCCATGACAGTGGCTGGTATGCCCCTCTAGCGCCAATGGTCTCCACAATGGTTGCGGACGCATGCTTCTCGGCGCATCCCTGGGACATCGTCATTGCCACAATGCCGAAGTCCTGCACAACGTGGATAAAAGCAATGCTTTACTCCATGGTGCACAGAAGGGAGCACCCCACAGATCGGGGACTGGGAGAACTATCTGTCGCCAGAGACGGCAAGGACGATCAACGCATTACCGAGGCCGGGTTCAAGGGTTCTGGCCTCCGTGTGTAGCCGGTCATGGTGTAATATTGTTACTCAATCATTGTACGTGCTGTGCTAGATATGTAACCTGGAATAGTTATGCATGTAGATTCAGTGAGAGACTGGGATTGTGCGTTTTGCGTGCATAGGTGTGCTGTATGTGGCTGTTTCCTTCTGTATTGGTGTTTTTCTATCTAAATAAATAGCAGAAACATACTTGATCGTCTACCAGCGCTCCACTTGGAAATATCTAGTAAGTGATTTATAATATCAGTAGTTCAGTACACACAACTAGGCATGCATGACCAAAACACACACGCCAATCCTTCAAAATTACATCGTGTTGCTCTCGCTATCTATAAACGGAGACCGGAACCTCTGAAAACCTGGACTCAATGATGGTGTCTATCCTCTCCGCCATCTCCGCCGATAGATGGGTCTCCCAGTCGCTGAGTTCGCCATGCCAGAACAACCAACTGTTATCTTACTCGGCGAACACAATCTCCATCTTGCCGTACTTGGTGGCGTCGAGGTCGAGCCCAGTCATGTGCTCAATTGAGCATGGGTGACGATGGCTCCACGCCAAACGACCATGCAGCGTCGAGGTCGAGCCCAGTCATGTGCTCAATTTGGCACATGTGCTGCCGGGTCCCGACTCATCTCTTCGTGCCACGGGAAGAGAATCTGCTTAGGATGCACGAGATGTGCGTCCCAGTTCATCAAACTTCTGTTAGACCTCTTCATCGATTTTCACGTCGTCTTTTTTCGGTGTCATGGTTCGAAGACATTGTGTGACGGAGAGCCTGCGATAAAGGTAGGAGGATCTACGATAAGGTACATATTTCTTTGGAGCTGCATAAGGGGTATCTTATGACAGAAGGGTAGTCATGACTGCAACCAAGTGGCACAAGTCAACACCAACCATGACTATTCGCATTATTGAGAAATATTGTTGGTAGATATTGACGTTAAATTATTGGAATGATTGTGAAATGTGGCTGGTATGGTACCAAAATTCCCTCTTTTCAAAAAGATGGAAAGACCCCGGCCAATGATCGAGTGATCCACACACAACACTATGATGACATATTAATTAGCAGACAAAGGCACAACGCTCTAAAACAACGTCTTCACGTCGCTTGCGCACCAATGTTGGCTGGTCCAACCAGATAGCACCAGCCTGAGATGCAGTTGGTGGAGTCGCGACACCATTGTCTAGTTGATTGTTGTCACACATGCCACGAAAGCACCTAGCAGCCATCACTACCAGATGCGCCCCCTCGACGATATTCGGCGGCAGCAACTCCCAGCGAGACTGAGCCAAAGCCAAGAGGATCATGCTATATCCTCTTGATCTGGCATACCTCACCGTTACCGAACTGCACCGGCCCGCCACGCCGATGCATTCACCAGCCCGAGATGCAGTTGGTAGTGTCAAGAGCCTTGAAGACCACCATGACAGCCAACCACACCGCTGCCACAACGTAACCGACAGCGAGTAGATCGAGGTTCGTCGGGGGCGGAGGCTTGGTTTGCCCACGCAACAAGGTTACGCCCTCCAGTGTGGTGGCCATGTGCATTGATCCATCCCACCTGAGCGACCCTGGTGGCGACGAACTGGAGCGCTACCTGGTTGTTGCGGAGGTGCGCGGCGACTGCCCCTTATGACCCAGCCGGTCACAGCGCCATGGTCGACGAGGGAGAGAGCATGTTATTATGTTTTTTACTATAGCTCCTGACACCATTTACGATTATTTATGGACTAACCCGGACTTACAGTTCCATTTAAGCTGTGTTTGGATTTAAGTTTATTTCATTGGGTGTGCCATCACAATCAAGGTCAGCCTAGGATCTTCTGAGGGTATTGTTGGAGCAGCCCATGGATTGACGGATACACACACACACGAGTACGCAGTGGACACGCCTACACTTATCACGTTGTACACAATGGAGTGGAAGAACGCATATACATAGAGAGCTTTTGCAGCAGACACACTTGTGACTTCTCTTGTATTTCTTCTCATTCATCAATCCAACTTAAATACCCAGTATAATAGACTCACACGTAGCCAAGGCAACAACCTGGCCGGTTCTCATGCCATGCACCGTACGACTTGATCCATTAACCAACTAACCTATGCACTAACTAATCTAGCTACGTGCATGCACACGTATAACACAGGCGCAATCTCTCCACAAGTGCCACATGACTTCGCCCGCTTACCAAACTAATGCTTGCAACGCTATCTAATCTCCTGGCCGCAACTAAGTTGTCCAGCCGTTCTGACCAAGCCGTCGCGCACCTTGCCTCTTCTCACGGCCATGCTGCACCGCACATCATCCGTCATCATGCCTTGCACGCCGTATCGCACACCAGCTGGCCTTCGCCGGAGTACAACTCGCTGAGCTAAGCTATATGCAGAATAAAATTGGAAATGTTGAAAATAATCTTGACACGTGTCATGCACACGTGTGTAATTTCTAGCGGGTCAGTGCATCAAGGCTGGTGTGGGACCGTCGGAGCGTCCCATCGCAGGATTTGACGGTGCGAGTGGCCTTCCTCCTTAATTCTCCATTGCAATGTGCGGGATTTGGCGGCGACCGACTCTTGTCCCGGCTCGACTGCCTGCTTTTGCAAGCATGCTTCACTTATATGGTAGCTGCTGAGATTGCGTAAAATGGGGGCAACAACACACGTTCACTTTAATATGGTGGTGCTGAAGGAAATATGCCCCATAGGCAATAATAAAGTTGTTATTTATATTTCCTTATATCATGATAAATGTTTATTATTCATGCTACAATTGTATTAACCGGAAACTTAGTATATGTGTGAATATATAGACAAACAGAGTGTCACTAGTATGCCTCTACTTGACTAGCTCGTTAATCAAAGATGGTTAAGTTTCCTAGCCATAGACATGAGTTGTCATTTGATGAACGGGATCACATCATTAGAGAATGATGTGATTGACTTGACCCATCCATTAGCTTAGCACTATGATTGTTTAGTTTATTGCTATTGCTTTCTTCATAACTTATACATGTTCCTATGACTATGAGACTATGCAACTGCCGAATACCGAAGGAGCACTTAATGTGCTATCAAACGTCACAACGTAACTGAGTGATTATAAAGATGCTCTACAGGTGTCTCCGATGGTGTTTGTTGAGTTGGCATAGATTGAAATTCGGACTTGTCACTCCGATTGTCGGAGAGGTATCTCTGGGCCCTCTCGGTAATGCACATCACTATAAGCCTTGCAAGCAATGTGACTAATGAGTTAGTTACAGGATGATGCATTATGGAATGAGTAAAGAGACTTGCCGGTAATGAGATTGAACTAGGTATGATGATACCGACGATCGAATCTCGGGCAAGTAACATACCGATGACAAAGGGAACAACGTATGCTGTTATGCAGTTTGACCGATAAAGAACTTTGTAGAATATATATGAGCCAATATGAGCATCCAGGTACCTCTATTGGTTATAGACCGGAGGTGAGTCCCGATCATGTCTACATAGTTCTCGAACCCGTAGGCTCCGCACGCTTAACGTTCGATGACGATCGGTATTATGAGTTTATGTGTTTTGATTTACCGAAGATAGTTCGAAGTCCCGGATGTGATCACGGACATGACGAGGAGTCTCGAAATGGTCGATACATATAGATTGATATATTCGACAATGCTATTTGGACACCAGATGAGTTCCAGGGGTCACCGGATAAATATCGGAGTGTCGGGGGGTTATCGGAACCCCTGGGGGAACTAATGGGCCAACATGGGCCTTGTAAGAGAGAGAGAGAGAGGAGAGGGCCCTAGGGCTGGCCGCCCCCCCTAGGATTCCGAATTGGACTAGGAGGGGGCGGCGCCCCCCTCCCTTTCCTTCTCCCTCTCTCCATCTCCTCCTTCCCCCTCTCTTCCCTTGTTGGAAACCTACTAGGAATAGGATTCCTATTCCTAGTAGCAATCCTACTTGGGGCGCGCCCCATGAGGGCCGGCCGACCTCCCCCCTTGCTCCTTTATATACGGGGGCAGGGGGAACCCTAGAACACACAAGTTGACAGTTGTCTTAGACGTGTGCGGTGCCCCCTTCGCAGATTTCCACCTCGATCATATCGTTGTAGTGCTTAGGTGAAGCCCTGCGTCGGTAACTTCAACATCACCGTCATCGTGCTATCGTGCTGACAAAACTCTCCCTCGGCCTCAGCTAGATCATGAGAACGAGGGACATCACCGAGCTGAACGTGTGCAGATCGCGGAGGTGCCGTACGTTCGGTACTTGGATCGGTTGGATCGCGAAGACATTTGGCTACATCAACCGCGTTACTAAACGCTTCCGCTTTCGATCTACGAGGGTACGTGGACACACTCTCCCCACTCGTTGCTATGCATCACCTAGATGGATCTTGCATGTGCGTAGGCAAATTTTTTGAAATACTACGTTCCCCAAAAGTGGCATCAGAACTAGGTCTATGTGTAGATGTTATATGCACGAGTAGAACACAAAGAGTTGTGGGCGATAATAGTCATACGGCTTACCAGCATGTCATACTTTGATTCGGCGGTATTGTTGGATGAAGCGGCCCAGACCGACATTACATGACCGCGTTCATGAGACTGGTTCTACCGCCGTGCTTCGCACACAGATGCCTAGTGGGTGTCTGTTTCTCTAGCTTTAGTTGAATCGAGTGTGACTACGCCCGGTCCTTGTTGAAGGTTAAAACAACACACTTGATGAAAAATCGTTGAGGTTTTTGATGCGTAGGTAAGAAGGGTTCTTGCTAAGCCCGTAGCAGCCACGTAAAACTTGCAACAACAAAGTAGAGGACATCTAACTTGTTTTTGCAGGGCTTGTTGTGATGTGATATGGTCAAGATGTGATGAGATATAAATTGTTGTATGAGATGATCATGTTTTTGTTAAAGTTATGGCAACTAGCAGGAGCCTTATGGTTGTCTGTTTATTGCATAAGATGCAAGCACCATATAATTGCATTACTTTATCGCTATGCGATAACAATAGTTGCAAAAGCAATAGTTGGCGAGACGACCATGTGACGACATGTTGATAAAGATCAAGATGATGAAGATCGTGGTGTCATGCCGGTGACGATGGAGATCATGACGGTACTTTGGAGATGGAGATCAAAGGCACAAGATGATGATGGCCATATCATGTCACATATTTTGATTGCATATGATGTTTATCTTTTTATGCATCTTATTTTGCTTAGTACGGTGGTAGAATTATAAGATGATCTCTCACTAAATTTCAAGGTATAAGTGTTCTCCCTGAGTATGCACCGTTATGACAGTTCTTCGTGCTGAGACACCACGTGATGATCCGGCGTGATAAGCTCTACGTTCACATACAACGGGTGCAAGTCAGTTTTTGCACATGCAGAATACTTGGGTTAAACTTGACGAGTATAGCATATGCAGATATGGCCTCGGAACACTAAGACCGAAAGGTCGAGAGTGAACCATATAGTAGATATGATCAACATAGTGATGTTCACCATTGAAAACTACTCCATCTCACGTGATGATCGGACATGGTTTAGTTGATATGGATCACGTGATCATTTAGATGACTAGATAGATGTCTATCTAAGTGGGAGTTCTTAAGTAATATGATTAATTGAGCCTTGGTTTATCATGAACTTAGTCCTGATAGTTTTTGCATATCAATGTTGTAGATCAATAGCTCGTGTATAGCTCCCTTGTTTTATTTTTTGATATGTTCCTAGAGAAAAATAAGTTGAGAGATGACAATAGCAATGATGCGGACTGGGTCCGTTGTCTAAGGATTATCCTCATTGCTGCACAGAAGAATTGTGTCCTTGATGCACCGCTAGGTGACGGACCTATTGCAGGAGCAGATGCAGATGTTATGAACATTTGGCAAGCTCGGTATGATGACTACTTGATAGTTTAGTGTGTCATGCTTTAAGACTTAGAACCGGGACTTCAAAAATGTTTTGAACACCACGGAGCATATAAGATGTTCCAAGAGCTGAAATTGGTATTTTAGACTCATGCCCGAGTCGAGAGGTATGAGATCTCTGACAAGTACTTTGCCTACAAGATGGAGGAGAATAGCTCAACTAGTGAGCATGTGCTCAGAATGTCTGAGTACTAAATCGCTTGAATCAAGTGGGAGTTTATATTCGAGATAAGATAGTGATTGACATAGTTCTCTAGTCACTATCACCAAGTTACTGGAGCTTTGTGATGAACTATAATATGCAAGGGATGACAAAAATGATTCCCGAGCTCTTCATGATGCTGAAATCGACAAAGGTAGAAATCAAGAAAAGCATGAAATGTTGATGGTTGACAAGACCACTAGTTCCAAGTAAAAGGGCAAGGGAAAGAAAGGGAAATTCAAGAAGAATGGCAAGCAAGTTGCCACTCCCATGAAGAAGCCCAAAGCTAGACCCAAGCCTGAAACTGAGTGCTTCTACTGCAAAGGAAATGGTCACTAGAAGCCGAACTGCCCCAAATACTTGGCGGATAAGAAGGATGGAAAAGTGAACAAAAGTATATATGATATACATGTTATTGATGTGTACTTTACTAGTGTTCATAGTAGCCCCTGGGTATTTGATACTGGTTCAGTTGCTATGATTAGTAACTTGAAACAGGAGTTACAAAATGAACAGAGACTAGTTGAGGGCGAGGTGACGATGTGTGTTGGAAGTGATTCCAACATTGATAAGATCACCATCTCATCCTCCCTCTACCTTTAGGATTAGTATTGGAACTAAATAAATGTTATTTGGTGTTTGCGTTGAGCATAAATATGATTGGATCATGTTTATTGCGATACGGTTATTCATTTAAGTCAAAGAATAATTGTTGTTCTGTTTACATGAATAAAACCTTCTATGGTCTTACATCCAATGTGAATGGTTTACTGAATCTTGATCACAGTGATACACATATTCATAATATTGAAACCAAAAGATGCAAAGTTAATAATGATAGTGCAACTTATTTGTGGCACTGCCGTTTAGGTCATATTGGTGTAAAGCGCATGAAGAAACTCCATGCTGATGGGCTTTTGGAATCACTTGATGCTTGCGAACCATGCCTCATGGGCAGGATGACTAAGACTCCGTTCTCTGGAACAATGGAGCGAGCAACTGACTTATTGGAAATAATACGTACCGATATATGCGGTCCGATGAGTGTTGAGGCTCGCGGCGGGTGTCGTTATTTTCTGACCTTCACAGATTATTTGAGAAGATATGGGTATATCTACTTGATAAAACATATGTCTGAAACATTTGAAAAGTTCAAAGAATTTCAGAGTGAAGTGGAAAATCATCGTAACAAGAAAATAAAGTTTCTATGATCTAATCGTGGAGGTGAATATTTGAGTTATGAGTTTGGTCTTCATTTGAAACAATGTGGAATAGTTTCACAACTCACGCCACATGGAACACCACAGCATAATGATGTGTCTGAACGTTGTAACCGTACTTTATTAGATATGGTGCGATCTATGATGTCTCTTACCGATTTACCACTATCGTTTTGGGGTTATGCATTAGAGACAGCTGCATTCACGTTAAATAGGGCACCATCTAAATCCGTTGAGATGACACCGTATGAACAATGGTTTGCAAGAAACCTAAGCTGTCGTTTCTTAAAGTTTGGGGTTGCGATGCTTATGTGAAAAAGTTTCACCTGATAAGCTCAAACCCAAATTGAAGAAGTGCATCTTCATAGGATACCCAAAAGAAACTGTTGGGTACACCTTCTATCACAGATCCGAAGGAAAGATCTTTGTTGCTAAGAGTAGATCCTTTCTAGAGAAGGAGTTTCTCTCGAAAGAAGTGAGTGCGAGGAAAGTAGAACTTGATTAGGTAATTGTACCTTCCCTCGAATTGGAAAGTAGCTCATCACTGAAATCAGTTCCAGTGATGCCTAGACCAATTAGTGAGGAAGTTAATGATGATGATCATGAAACTTCAGATCAAGTTACTACCGAACCTCGTAGGTCAACCAGAGTACGTTCCGCACCAAAGTGGTATGGTAATCCTATTCTGGAAGTCATGTTACTAGACCATGATGAACCTACGAACTATGAGGAAGTGATGATGAGCCCAGATTCCGCGAAATGGCTTAAGGTCATGAAATCTGAGATGGGATCCATGTATGAGAACAAAGTATGGACTTTGATTGACTTGACCGATGATCGATGAGCCATTCAGAATAAATGGATCTTCAAGAGGAATACGAACGCTAATAATAGTGTTACTATCTACAAAGCTCGAAATGTCGAAAAAGGTTTTTGACAAGTTCAAGGTGTTGACTATGATGAGATTTTCTCACTCGTATCGATGTTTAAAAGTCTGTCCGAATCATGTTAGCAGTTGCTGCATTTTATGAAATCTGGCAAATGGATATCAAAACTACATTCCTTAATGGATTTATTAAAGAAGAGTTGTATATGATGCAACCAGAAGGTTTTGTCAATCCTAAAGGTGCTAACAAAGTGTGCAAGCTCCAGCGATCCATCTATGGACTGGTGCAAGCATCTCGGAGTTGGAATATACGCTTTGATGAGTTGATCAAAGCATATAGTTTTATACAGACTTTTGGAGAAGCCTGTATTTACAAGAAAGTGAATGGGAGCACTACAGCCTTTCTGATAAGTATATGTGAATGACACATTGTTGATCAGAAATGATGTAGAATTTTCTAGAAAGCAAAAAGGAGTGCTTGAAAGAAGTTTTTCAAAGAAAGACCTGAGTGAAGCTGCTTACATATTGGGCATCAAGATTTATAGAGATAGATCAAGATGCTTGATAATATTTTTCAATGGTACATACCTTGACAATATTTTTGAAGTAGTTCAAAATGGAACAGTCAAAGGAGTTCTTGCCTGTGTTGCAAGGTGTGAAGTTGAGTAAAGACTCAAAACCCGACACAGCAGAAACTAGAAAGAGAATGAAAACTCATTCCCTATGCCTCAGTCATAGGTTCTATAAAGTATGATATGCTGTGTACCAGACCTATTGTATACCTTAGCATGATTTTGGCAAGGGAGTGTAATAGTGATCTAGGAGTAGATCACTGGACAGCGGTCAAAATTATCCTTAGAGGACTAAGGAAATATTTCTCGGTTATGGAAGTGATAAAAGAGTTCACCGTAAAGAGTTACGTCGATGCAAGCTTTTGACACCGATCTTGATGACTCTAAGTCTTGATCTAGATACATATTGAAAGTGGGAGAAATTATCTAGAGTAGCTCCGTGCAGAGTATTGTAGACATAGAAATTTGCAAAATACATACGGATCTGAATATTGCAGACCCGTAGACTAAACTTCTCTCACAAGAAAAATATGATCACTCTTTGGGTGTTAGCGATGTGAACTAGATTATTTACTCTAGTAAACCCTCTGGGTATTAGTCACATGAAGATGTGAACTATTGGTGTCAAATCACATGGCGATGTGAACTAGATTATTGACTCTAGTGCAAGTGGGAGACTGAAGGAAATATGCCCTAGAGGCAATAATAAAGTTGTTATTTATATTTCCTTATATCATGATAAATGTTTATTATTCATGCTAGAATTCTATTAATCGGAAACTTAGTACATGTGTGAATACATACACAAACAAAGTGTCACTAGTATGCCTCTACTTGACTAGCTCATTAATCAAAGATGGTTAAGTTTCCTAGACATAGACATGAGTTTTCATTTGATGAACAGGATCACATCATTAGAGAATGATGTGATTGACTCAACCCATTAGTTAGCTTAGCACTATGATCGTTTAGTTCATTGCTATTGCTTTCTTCATAACTTATACATGTTCCTATGACTTTGAGATTATGCAACTCCTGAATACTGGAGGAATACTTAGTGTGCTATCAAACGTCACAACGTAACTGTGTGATTATAAAGATGCTCTACATGTGTCTCCGATGGTGTTTGTTGAGTTGGCATAGATCGAAATTCGGATTTGTCACTCCGATTGTCGGAGAGGTATCTCTGGGCCCTATCGGTAATGCACATCACTATAAGCCTTGCAAGCAATGTGTCTAATGAGTTAGTTACAGGATGATGCATTACGGAACGATAAAGAGACTTGCCGATAATGAGATTGAACTTGGTATGATGATACCGACGATCGAATCTCGGGCAAGTAACATACCGATGACAAAGGGAACAATGTATGCTGTTATGCGGTTTGACCGATAAAGATCTTCATAGAATATGTAGGAGCCAATATGAGCATCCAGGTTCCGCTATTGTTTATTGACCAGAGATGAGTCTCGATCATGTCTACATAGTTCTCGAACACGTAGGGTCCGCACGCTTAACGTTCGATGACGATCAGTATTATGAGTTTATGTGTTTTGATTTACCAAAGATAGTTTAGAGTCCCGTATGTGATCACGGACATGACGAGTAGTCTCAAAATGGTCGAGACATAATGATTGATATATTGGATGATGTTATTCGGACACCGGATGAGTTCCGGGGGTCATCGGATAAATATCGGAGTGCCCGGGGGGTTATCGGAACCCCCGGGGAAACTAATGGGCCAACATGGGCCTTTTGAGACAAAGAGATGAGAGGGCCCTAGGGCTGGCCGTGTGCCCCCCTTTAGGAGTCTGAATTGGACTATGAGGGGGCGGCGCCCCCCTCCCTTTCCTTCTCCCTCTCTCCCTCTCCTTCCTTCCCCCTCTCTTCCTTTGTTGGAAACCTACTAGGAATAGCATTCCTATTCCTAGTAGGAATCCTACTTCGGGCGCGCCCCATGAGGGCCGGCCGGCCTCCCCCTTGCTCCTTTGTATACGGGGGCAGGGGGAATCCTAGAACACACAAGTTGACAGTTGTCTTAGCCGTGTGCGGTGCCCCCCTCCACAGATTTCCACCTCGGTCATATCCTTGTAGTGCTTAGGTGAAGCCCTGCGTCGGTAACTTCATCATCACTGTCATCACACCGTCTTGCTGATGAAACTCTCCCTCGGCCTCAGCTGGATGAAGAGAACGAGGGACGTCACTGAGCTGAACGTGTGCAGATTGTGGAGGTGCCATACGTTCGGTACTTGGATTGGTTGGATCGCGAAAACGTTCGACTACATCAACCGTGTTACTAAATGCTTCCGCTTTTGGTCTACGAGGGTACGTGGACACACTCTCCCCGCTCGTTGCTATGCATCACCTAGATGGATCTCGCGTGTGTGTAGGCAAAAAATTTGAAATACTACTTTCCCCAACATGTGAATCTCAAGCATCGGTCTCGAGCTCTAGGGTGAAAACCCGAGGTTTGGCCTCATTGGTTATATTTGGCAATGGCGATATTTACTATGTCATTACCTTATTGAATGCATTTCTCGGATTTACTCAGACTTGTTCTTCAGGTTGAAAACCAATGATCTGCCCATCTTTGGTTGGATCCGGCAACAGTGGCGCTTGAGCGTTGTTCCCTTTATGAATGCGTTGTTGGTGAAGAATCCATATCATGTGACCGGTGTTGTCAAGTGATTGTTGGTGCGGATATGGTTGTTGTTGTAGATTGTTGATCATTGTTTTGATCGCTTTGGGATTTCTTTTCTTTTTACTCCACCAAGGCATAGTTTCGGTCTTATATGACTTTGCTAGTTGCCTGTGCGATTTTCGTGTCCATGTGTTGGTGTTTGTTGTGTGCATCCTAGGTATGCAGAGGCCGGGTGTGTTGCTCATTGTGTTTGTATCCCCTTGATGCCTCATTTTGAGTTAATAAAATTCACCCTTTGTCGAAAATCATGGACACTCTACCATTATTCCATACGTGCAGTCACACCTCTCGCAATCTGCCATGGATCCTCGATCTTCTTGCCACTGCGTGCATTGTTCCTAGCCAGCAATAGTGCATAGAGGCCCTGAATCGGCATGGCCTTCTCATCATCTGTCGCCTCTGTCAACCATTGTAGCATCCATGACACGAATGAGCTCTGGGTAATCATTGATATAGGTGGGATCACCAACCTTGCCCCCAATACTGAGCTTAACTCCTTCCAAAAAAATGCCGAGTGACGGCAAGACCAAAACCGATGATACATCGTCTCTTCTCTCCCACACGCTGGGCAGAAAATGCCATCCTTGAATGTGTCGACGGAGAAGCTCAGATCCCACCACCAATCCATTCTTGATCAAGCTCCATACATGAATTAATGCTTTGCCGCGGGCATTGGCTCCCCACAGCGCGATCCAACCCTGATGAGTTGCCACTGACGACGAAGGGCCTAGCTGTCATGCTCTCGCCCTTTTCTTCTCTAGGCATAAATTATAAGCAGATTTGACCATAAATTTTCCACTCTTAGTAAAATTTCAAGCAAGAAAATCTTCAGATCCATGCCCACCCACACATATTTGGATGATATCCCATATATCGTCCGGTGTAAACCTGACCTCCAGCTTGACCCTATCCAATGTGTCACCTTCCTCATTGAGTAGATCACACTCACGCGTTTCATTCCGTGCACATATACCTAGCCCAGTGGTCGTAGGCTTCCTTTGCACGGTATCCAACTGTCATGATGGATACGAATGTTTGTGTCATCACCCTTTCTCCAAATCAGTCCATCAAGTAACAAATCTCGGCCATGCAAGATGCTTCGGAAAAGTGTAGGAGCCACCGCTCTGACATGTTGCATTAAGAATGGATCCATTCGTGAAATACCTAGCCTTTAGAACCCGAGCAGAAAGAGAGGAAGGGACTTGCAAAATCCTCCATGCTTTCTTTGCTAGTAATCCTTGATTGGAAGCCTCCATAACACGGAAACCCATTCCTCCATCATGTTTACTTATGCACATTTTTCTTCATGCTATTCAATGTACCTTTTTTCACCATTTGCTTCACTCCACCAAAAGTTTTGAAGAGATAGATGTCAGGTTCCTATACAATTTCTTGGTGAGTTGGAAGAAGCTCATGGTAAAAGTTGGGGTAGATTGGAGCACGAACTTGACTAGCACTTCAGGAGCCTTCTTAGACAAACCTTGCCCTTTCCATCAAGTGACCTTCCTTTAGCACTTTCTCGAGAATATTTAGAAGTCCCTTCTTTGGATCTCCCCACTACCGATGGTCGACCCAAGTATTTTACATTCAACGTTTTGGACTGGATCCCAATGACCTTCTTGAGATGCTCCTTGTTCTCCTCTGTACTAACTTTCCCAAAGAAAATAGAAGATTTTTGCATATTAACTTTCTATCCAGAGGCCACTTCATAATCATGCAAGATGGTTTTGAGAGCTTCTAGACTGCTTTTAGAGCCCTCAAAGAGAGACAATGCTATCATCCATAAAGATAAAGCGGGTTACTGTGGGGCGAGTGCTCCCAAATGATACCCCTTTAATGTCACCAACCCGTTGCACATTTTTTTAGTAATGCTGAGTAGCCCTCCACACAAAACAAAATAAGAACATCGACAAAGGGTTACCCTGTCGGAGACCCCTTCAGGGTAGAAAATGTGGGAGATCCCCCCATCAAGCTTCACTGAAAACATCGCTGACGTCACACATCGCATACTCATTTATACCCAAGCAGCAGCAAAACCAAACCCTCTGCATCATCCTCTCCAAAAACGACCACTCAACCCTGTCGTACGCCTTCATCATATCCAACTTGACCGCGTAGAGTGGTTCTTCCTATTCCTCATCCTGATAGGATGGAAACACTCAAACGCCACCAGAATATTATCTAGGATAAGCCTCGTCGGTACAAACACACTTTGCTCTTATGAAATCATCACCAGAAGGATCCACTTTTAACCTATTTGCAAGAACCTTCATGGCAATCTTGTAACATCACATTACACAAGATTATCGGTCAGAACTGTGACATCAACTCCGGTGAGTTTACTTTAGGGATCATCACAATAAATGTATCATTGAAGCTCTCGGGTGCCGCAACTGCATACAGAAAATTCTTCAACGCTACGCAAACATCATTCTTTACCAAACGAGCTGTGTCATTGATATAACATCGTCAGGAAACCATCTGGCCTCGGAGCCTTTGTTGGTCCCATTTGAAACAGAGCGGTCTCTACTTCAGCATCTGAAATCTTCGGGAGTCATTTTGCATCCATCTCCTCAAAGACCACCAAGTTAATATGTTGCAGCAGAAGCTCTGCCGCCTCCAACCGATCTGGTCCCATCCTCCCTAAAAGAGAGAAGACAGAGTTGTGGTGAGAGGAGGAAGAAGAAGCGGCACTGGCAAGGAGAGGCAACCCCATCTTCAATTCTAAGAGGACTAAAAAGGAAAAGCTTGGGATGACCAATGCACCACTATTTTCATTTCAACCTTTGACTGACCTCCATAGAGATTGGTCAGGCTAAGCCCTTCAATTGCATCACCAATAATATAATGTAGTCAACCCTTCCAATAAAAAAAATCAACCGATTGCTTGTACGATTTGTGCATTTAAAATTCCTTCATTTTTGTTTCCTGTAAAATGGACTCTTGATGACAAATGTGTATATAGCTTCCGCTGAAAAGGTGGGTCTGGGCATTCTCAAAACGGCAAAGTCCCCGTCAGCCGGATGTGCTCGAGGGTGCGCTTCAGGCCGAACTGCTGAACAACCGGTTCATGGCTTTGAAACTGTCCCCGTAGGCAAAAGGAGGTGTCTGACTCGATCATGTGCTTGAAGAAGTCACAAGCCCCCACTCGAACTGAGACCTCCCGCCCTTCTTAGAGGATGTGGATGACGAAGAGGATGAGGATGTCGAAGCAGCGTTGCTCCCTTGATCCGGCCATGATCTCCCACTTGATCCATAGGTGGGCGAGGACTTGGCATATGCCCTCTTTTATATATATCTGTACTGTGTGTGGTAGCCTGTGAATGCACGTACTCATTAGCATGACATGTCCATCTATCATTATTCCAGTACAAGATGATGTAGACTCTTCTTGGTAGATAAATTGAGTTCTTCAGTCAAGATTGCCAACAATTGGTTTCAAAGTTTCATAGAACGATAACACGTAATTCGAGCCTAGAAGATCCAAGAGAGTAGTAGTTCGGTAACTTCTGGTAGGAATTCCAAAGCCTGACCTTTAGTTTTTACTGTAAGCAATGTCTTAGCAGATTCATTTCTAAATGTGGGTTTACATGCTAAATACAAGTCATGTAACACTCATAGAGGCATTAATTAACAAGAGAATGCATCTTGCTTGTAGAATATTCTAAGGCCAGTTCTCTATTAATCTTGGTACATGCTCGATGGTTAGCCTATTACTAAGGTGGGGCCCCACCACCCTCTTTTGATTACATCAAAAAGCTTTTTTAGTGAAACCAAACTCAACAAAAAATACCACAAGAGTTAAGACAACCTTTAAGTCACAACCAGGCTTGCATCATCTCATGAGCTAAAATTGGAACCTGTCAACAACTGCAAGAATAAGAACTTATTAGAGATTCACAAATTCATAGCAAGACATTCAGGGTTTTCAAGTTTTGAACAATAAAAGATGCAAATGATGATAAAGTGGTTCTTAAGTTAACAGGAAACAAATATCTTCAAGTAATCCAATTAAGTTCATTGCATGTATTTTTTTTACAATACAAAAATAGTAGTATTTTGAATAAGTGAAATAGAATTATTATTTTGTAACTTCTTTCTATTAAATCTCAACTAAAAGCTGGAGATTCTGGCATTGTTAATTATTTTAACGAGGATAATTCCAACATTATGAAGCAGAAAATTAATGCTTCACCTCGGAGAGCCATATAGAAATGAGAACTACATTCACTTCACATCGTCGTAAACTATACTCATGAACCTACACACCACCAACTGTGAAGACATATCCACTTGTGGCTTTGACTTCACATCCAATTCAAATCACTATACCCCTCAAAGTAATGTCGGGTACCCAGAATAGTGAATTCTGTAGTTCACAGTACCTTGCAAATAACGCATCACCCGCTCAACGGCCATGCCAAATGCAACATCTCTCGGATTGGAGACATACCGGCCCAGTTGCACATAGCAAATGAGATGTCAGGACGAGTAGCACAGCTAGGTACATCAATGAACCAACCACTTGAAATATCTCAATTGATCTATAGTTGTTCCTTCGAACTTTCGAATCCGTACACTAGGATCATATGGTGTTGCAGATTGTTTTCAGTTGGAATATACAAACGGACTCAAAATCTTCTCAACATAGTGGGATTACAAAAGTTGTAATTTCACCCTCAGTATCTCTCAGTAGGTTGATGTTCAAGATAATATCAGCCATGCCCCGGTCTTTCATCTCAAAATTATGAGATAGAAACGGCCTTGACCTCCTCAATGACTTGGAGGTGGGTCCCAGATATCATTATGTCATCGACATATCATTATCGCCCCCACCATAGCGATAGTATACACATTTGTCAGCTTCATTAACGACAAAGTCAGCAGATGTCAAAGTTGTATTAAACTTCTCATGCCATTGCTTAGGCGCTTGTTTCAGGCCATACAAAGATTTCACTAGATTCCACACCTTTCTTTCCGACCATTTACTACAAAGCCATCTGGTTGTTGCATGTAAATTTCCTCGTCTAGCTCGCCATTAAGGGATGTTGTCTTAACATGCATCTGATGAATGAGAAGACCATGCGAGGCAGACAACGCGAGTAACACTCGATAGGTTGTCAGTTGTAACATCCCAAAATTCTAAATTTTGGAATGTTATAATAAATAGATAGTTTTGATTGTTGTGTGACTGATTGACTGAAAGTGAAGTGAAATTTGAAACTTCTGAAAGTTAAATGAGAGGAAATAAAAGGGACTTTCCCAAACTTTTCATCTTTGCTTTCTGATCTCCGTGAAATAAAAGGACTACACATCAGTTACTTCCATTATAAATGCACACAACGTATCAAATCCGTTCTTGGTGTCAAGATAGTGTAACTGGTGGCTCAAATCTGAAATACAAATACTAACCCCAATGAACTTTAGCAAAGTTGATAGACTTAGAACACCTCAATTAACCCCCCCCCCTCCCCCGCCACCCCCGTAGACATGCAAAAACATACACAAAAGTATCTAGATCTATAAATGAATACTTACGGGGCCGGACACGTTGATGGTTTGTTCCGCCACTGGGCTTGCTTCATCCACTGGTTTGGTTGAGGTCAAATTCCTTGGCCATTTTCTTTCGAGCAAGTTAAAACAATGAATTAAACAAGAAAAATGGATGATCGGCCATCAAGACCTAATGCGAAGGACAGAAATACGGTAGTGAATCCTACTTCGCACGGATGCGGGAGGTGGAGGTCTCCACAAAGTGTTCGCATTGCAAGGGAAGCATCTGGTGCTAGAAGGTCATGCTACTTGTTACATTGCATTTTGAGGCTATTTGGTGGTACCATTAACCGAGGCACCATTGGACCGATTCCTTGTGACGCCATCTCCTTGTCTGGTGGCTTTGCTGCTATCTGGGGGCAAGCCGGCGGTATAATTGGCTATGGGGGCATTGGGCACCCAGTCGTCGGCCCCAGGTCGCCCCCAAGTGCCGATGTCGGCCAAGTTTTCGGCCCATTTGGGCAAAAATGGCCCGGTATCGGCAAGAATCGGCCCATATTCCATGTGGTTTCGGCGTGAATTCTCAACATACATAATTTTTTTTGTAACATAGTTCATCACAGAAATCAATAAAAATCAAATAGTTCAACAAAAAGTGCAACATCAAATAGTTCAATACAAATTATATAGTTCAACAAATAAAACCCATATTTCATCACATGTCGAGCTAGTCGTCGCTCTTGATCTTCCATAGATCCTCCATCGGATGCTGCTGCAGTTCTTGATGCACCTGTGGGTCTCGGATCTCCTGACGCATATTGAGGTAGGCAGTTCAGGTTGCGGTAGTTGGTGATCAACTTCGGCAAGAGGACCCTGCCTGTAGTATGGTTCAAGTGTCAAAACACTGGCTCTTCCTGCTCACTTTTATGATCATATTGTGCAAGATGAGACAGCAAGTCATGATCTCCCATATTTATCTTCGACCAGGTCTGAGGAAAGTACCGGGCAATGGCAAATCGAGATTGGAGCACACCAATGCCCGCTCAATATCCTTCCTGCAAGCCTCATGAACCTTGGTAAAGTGGGACTTCTTGCCTCCTGGAAACAACGTTTGAGATAGTCTTCACAAATGTCGACCATCACGGATAGATGCCATTAGCTAGTAGTACCCTTGTTGTAGTGCCGCCCATTAACCTCGAAGTTCATGAAGGAGAATGACCTTCAACAAGGTTGGCAAAGACAGGGGAGCACTGCAGGACGTTGATGTCATTGTGAGTTCCTGGCATACCAAAGAAGGAGTGCCAAATCCAGAGGTCATGTGTGGCCACCGCCTCAAGTACCACACTGCAACCGCCTTTGGCGGCCTTTTACATCCCCTTCCAAGCATCCTAGGAAAAGCCTCTGGCTTGCATTCTGTACTAGGATCCGAGCAGTGTCTTCCGCATTGGGTGTACGCTAGTATTGCCGTCCAAAACACCGCCACACACTGCCCTACAGAACTTGTAAAAACACTCAATGGTCGTTGGACTTGTCCATGCGCCCATAGTCGTCGAGTGAATCACCGGGAGCTCCATATGCAAGAATCCTCATCGCTGTCGTGCACTTCTAGATTGAGGTTGAATCCAAGTTTGCTGGTGCAATCCTTATTGCACTTTGAAAGTAGTTGTCGAACTCCTAGATGGAATTCACAATCCTGAGAAAAAGCGTTTCGGCTCATCCAATAACGGCGCCGAAATACTTTGTCGCCATGCAGCGGAGCGTCCGAAGTAGTCGGAGTAGAGCATGCAGTAGCCTTCCTGACGATGCTGGTTCTTTGCTTCCTGAAGGGCGTCGGTGCTGCCCATCCCCACTCCCTTTCACATGCCGGGGGAAACCCCTAGGATATGTTCGGGCAATAGCGTGGTCAACGTCGCATCCCTTTTTGGAGGTGCTGCTTGGTATGCGGAGGTTCGGAGCCTCGGTGCACAGTGGGACGGATCCGGAGGGCGCAGCGATGGCCAGTCATTTGTGCTTTGTCGAGCTGCCTTTGTTGGCATTTATCTCTTTTCTCTTTTCTTTTGGGCTTGATGTGTTGTTCGCCCTAGCAGCTGTCCTGTGGTCGTTGGATGTTGCTTTATATAATCTAAAGCGGGGGAACCCTTTTTCGGCAAGATAGGCAATCCGCAATCAGAACGAATATCTGCAGCTCGTTTTGGCAGTATTCACTTCAACGCACTTAAAAGACAGCACATGCTAGTTCTCAACTGATCAGTACCATGTGAAAATAGACGATGGCCTAAGTGCAATTCAGGGGAAGAGGGTCGGGGATGGTTCAGAGAAACTTGCCTGTGCAGCACCTTTTAGGTCATTCAGGAAATATCAGACTTCATTAGAAGGAATTGTGTGCGCCTCGCCCCCTAAAATGGTTATAGTTGGAGTGGCCGCGTGTGGTCATGGGTCAGCCGATTGGCTGTGCGCCCGTGAGCCGTCCGGCCGTGGGCGGTCCTGATGTGCGCGGTATGCAGTGGGCATCGCCCCGGGCGTCGGCGCCTGCTGTGTCGTGTGTGACGGACAGCCAGGACCCGGGCAGCGGCGTTGTGCAGCTACTCCGCAGTACGAGAGCTCGAGGACGACGGAGGGGTACGACGCCATGTCCATCTGCTCCTCTCCTCATCCACGCGCCCGCTTCCACTCTGTGCCTCCGCAGCCGGGGCAGCCTCATGCCGTTCATCCACCTCCATCACGGGAGACGCCGAACCTCCTGACGATCTCCTTCGCTCTGCTATCTCCCGCCGGTCGCCGGCGGGGGCGGTCAGGCTGGGTTGGAGCGGAGCCAGCTCGGTGAGGATGGGGATCGGAGTGGAGTTGGACAGGACACTGGAGAGGACTGGATAAGGGATGGCTCGAGTGAAAAGCTGAAGACGTTCGCACGCACAACCGAATCTATCATTCTTAAGAAGTTGTTCCCCATTACTCTCTATTCTTTCATCATGCACAATGTTCACATCAGCGATGTGTCACCTTATCTACTATATCAAAATGAACCCCCACCCTATGATTTTACCGAATGATTTTGATAGCTGACATGGCAATCGGCCTCGGATCCAACGACTGTTGGCACGTTTGGGACGAGGAGCTTAAACACGTACGTTCCGGAGTTGTCGATTCTGAATAAATATAATTAGATTCATTATAAGATGAGCTTTCATACTTTATATATATGGTGTTGTAGGAATAAACTAGAAAATATGCCCGTGCATTGGCAACGGGAGAGAACAAACCCTTACATGCACCATTAGGCTTCCACTCTCTTATTGTAGGCCATGGTGTTATACTGCCTCCGTCCCCACAATATTACATGTTTTTGCAAACTATGAGCATCTTATATTAAGGGATGGTTTGAGTAATTATTAGGGCTAGTAATAACTATGGTAGCAACCTACAATAATTGTCGTTTTGCTACAATAATTCTTCTTCATTATGTATATGGAACTGAATGAATGCTACAGTACTATGTAGATCAACTGTGAATCTATATAAGCATGGTGTAGTACTTCATATTCCTTCTGCTTCGTAGATTGTGATTTGTGAAATACTCTTGTACTACATTGTCTTGTTAGACCATCTTGTGACAACATCAACTCCTAATCAGAAGCAATGTTGAGCTGATAAGAACTCTATCGAAAATAACGGCAATCAAGCTGGCATTGAGATTGGTGTCTGCTGATCAATCCCACATACAGTTGTTGTGTCGTCTCAAATATGAAAGAATCAGAGAACATGTGCTATCATTAATTGACTACTCCAAGAATTATGATACAATTATATGGTCAAGTGCATGGCCTAACCAACTGTTCTCATGGTGTTCACGATCCAACTTATTCTAATAGCTTTGGCCCTAAGTGGCCGTGAGCAATGGAAGTTGAGTATCCTCCTAATTGGCCGGTCTTAATAGTGGAAGATGACTCCTGCCTAATTCCCCTAGTTTTATCCAAGCCTCCAAGGCAAACATAAGCTGTAGAGGTTCTTCAGTAAAACAAAACTGCGGTATTGTACATATATATTAGGCCAAATTAGAAGGAAAGAAAGACAGCCTTCAATTGTATGTAAACTAAGAAAAGAAGATGCACACGGCAATGCTAGCCACCTGGTTAATCTCACGAGAAAGCCAACAAAAAATAAGTAAGAAAACACAAATCAAATTGCAAAAAACTGAACCGGCAGTGCTGCTGCTCCTCTGGCCGGTGATCCATCGGCTGCTGCTCCAAGCGCGTGGACGCGGACCTGCAACCACTCTTCTCCGGGCAGCCTCCGAGCAGCTGGTCTCCCATGCCACAATGAGGCAGCTGCTCGCCACCAACAGCCATGCAATGCGCATATCCATCGGCAAAAGCCGGCTGCCAACATATCCATCGGCCAAAAAAAGTCTTTCAAATATGTTCAGATAACACCATATTGTACAACCATAAATCTGTTCAGATAACAGATACCACACAATCTTTTCCAAATTCAGTTGAAAACGAAGAAGAACAGGAGGTTTTTTTTAGCACGAGATGGAGCCAGATGAACGTTGGGACCTCGACTGTTTTTGTGGGACCGGATGAAATTGAATTGACAGCTCTCTGCTTGAAAGTTAAGATTTTCTTCCCAGAAAAAAAAAGAAAGTTAAGATTTTCTGCAAAAGACAAACATGATATAATCTCCTAGTCGATGAGACTGGCGTTTTGGTGACCGGGCTTCATGGCCCATGGAATTTTTTAAACAAGCAAAATTCAAACCTTTTGATTTCAAAATAATCTAAAAAAGATGCAAGTTTACAAGGATGAAATGTATAGAGATAAGTTAATAATATTACAACCTCGAAGTACCACCAAAGCCTAAATACAACTCTGAACTACAAACCGTCTAATTTACAAATCCCGAACTTTCAAAACCGGAGAAAAAAACAACCCCTCGGTTGGTCTTTGGCTGATTTTGACCGGTTTTGACAAGTCAACCTCATAGTTAGTGCCAAGTCATTTTTGGGTAAGTTTTTGGCTAAAAAATTGTCCTAGAAAAAAAATTAAAAAATCTCAAAAATCTACAACAACCATTATATTTAATCTAGGAAAGTCTCAAAAAATTTCCTAGTATAAAATAACTTGAGCAAAAACTCAAATTCAGATCCTTTTTGTTTCAAAATTTTGGCCAAGAAAAAGCTAACAGAAAAACAATTGAAACAAATTCTCAAAGTCTAAACACAACCTTTAGAGTCAATATGTGGAAAGTTTCAAGAAGTTTTGACCACTGGATAAGAAATAGAAGAAAATTTTAAATTCAGGAGATGGTGACATGGAGTACGACTTGGTACTGACTAGGCTGTTGACTGGGTAAAAAACGGTCAAAATCAGTCAAAACGAACCCAAGGTTGTTTTTTGGATTGGTTTTGAAAAGTTCAGTGTTGTATATTAGAACGGTTTCGTAGAGGGTTTGTGTTTTAGACTTCGGTGGTGGTTCGACGTTGTAATATGGACTTATCTCAAATGTATAAATGTGTTTAAAATTTCGGATGAAATACCTTCAAATGTGATCTGTACAAAAAAAAACAATTCATGGACTTTGAGAATGAATAGTATCATCTTCCCAAGAAGCCCTAGATTTTTTTCTGCATAGCCCCTCATTTCAATAGATTTCATCTTGAAAATTTACACACATGTATATTATGTCTCCATTATATCTGTATCTTTTTCAGAATGTTTTGAAATGCAGAAATAAGAATTTTAATGGATTTTGAAAACTACAAATGTATGCCTCCATGGAGCTCCACCTCCAAAAGCAATTTTCGACTAGTCGATGCCCTTAGATAGCGGATATGATGTTGATGTGCCAGAATTATTGGTACAAGCCATATGTTGCAATCATTGAAACTATTATTTAACGTTACAGTCTAACAACCATATTTCATGATAATGCAAATAGTAATGTTTTAATGCAAATAGTAATGTTTGTCGAATCTCTCATACCTGATGGGTTGCAGCCAGTGTGTCACGCCACAAGTACAGTCCTGCCAAGAGTAGTACTCCCTCTGTTTCTAAATATGGGACGTTTTAGAGATTTCAATACGGACTATATATGGATATATATAAACCGCATTTTAGAGTGTAGATTAATTCATTTTGCTCCGAGTGTAGTCCGTGTTTGAATCTCTAAAAGGTTCATATTTAGGAACGGAGGGAGTATGTGTCATACATTGGTTCCCCTTCTATTATAAGATGTGCCGTATGTGTCCTGCAAGAACTATCAACCATATCCTACACCTCTCCCACCTTGACCACACAATCTGCCTCACAATGTCTTCTTTCTCCTTGCGAACGCCGCAAGAAAGCGGTGCCAAAATCAACCGGGAGCTCTACCAGAAGTTCACCAACGTGGTGTCCTCCTTGCCTGCTCCCCGGCTCTCACCAGGCACCCGCTCTAACCGCCATGACAGTGGCTGGTATGCCCCTCTAGCGCCAATGGTCTCCACAATGGTTGCGGACCGCATGCTTCTCGGCGCATCCCTGGGACATCGTCATTGCCACAATGCCGAAGTCCTGCACAACGTGGATAAAAGCAATGCTTTACTCCATGGTGCACAGAAGGGAGCACCCCACAGATCGGGGACTGGGAGAACTATCTGTCGCCAGAGACGGCAAGGACGATCAACGCATTACCGAGGCCGGGTTCAAGGGTTCTGGCCTCCGTGTGTAGCCGGTCATGGTGTAAATATTGTTACTCAATCATTGTAACGTGCCTGTGCTAGATATGTAACCTGGAATAGTTATGCATGTAGATTCAGTGAGAGACTGGGATTGTGCGTTTTGCGTGCATAGGTGTGCTGTATGTGGCTGTTTCCTTCTGTATTGGTGTTTTTCTATCTAAATAAATAGCAGAAACATACTTGATCGTCTACCAGCGCTCCACTTGGAAATATCTAGTAAGTGATTTATAATATCAGTAGTTCAGTACACACAACTAGGCATGCATGACCAAACACACACGCCAATCCTTCAAAATTACATCGTGTTGCTCTCGCTATCTATAAACGGAGACCGGAACCTCTGAAAACCTGGACTCAATGATGGTGTCTATCCTCTCCGCCATCTCCGCCGATAGATGGGTCTCCCAGTCGCTGAGTTCGCCATGCCAGAACAACCAACTGTTATCTTACTCGGCGAACACAATCTCCATCTTGCCGTACTTGGTGGCGTCGAGGTCGAGCCCAGTCCATGTGCTCAATTGAGCATGGGTGACGATGGCTCCCACGCCAAACGACCATGCAGCGTCGAGGTCGAGCCCAGTCATGTGCTCAATTTGGCACATGTGCTGCCGGGTCCCGACTCATCTCTTCGTGCCACGGGAAGAGAATCTGCTTAGGATGCACGAGATGTGCGTCCCAGTTCATCAAACTTCTGTTAGACCTCTTCATCGATTTTCACGTCGTCTTTTTTTTCGGGTGTCATGGTTCGAAGACATTGTGTGACGGAGAGCCTGCGATAAAGGTAGGAGGATCTACGATAAGGTACATATTTCTTTGGAGCTGCATAAGGGGTATCTTATGACAGAAGGGTAGTCATGACTGCAACCAAGTGGCACAAGTCAACACCAACCATGACTATTCGCATTATTGAGAAATATTGTTGGTAGATATTGACGTTAAATTATTGGAATGATTGTGAAATGTGGCTGGTATGGTACCAAATTCCCTCTTTTCAAAAAGATGGAAAGACCCCGGCCAATGATCGAGTGATCCACACACAACACTATGATGACATATTAATTAGCAGACAAAGGCACAACGCTCTAAAACAACGTCTTCACGTCGCTTGCGCACCAATGTTGGCTGGTCCAACCAGATAGCACCAGCCTGAGATGCAGTTGGTGGAGTCGCGACACCATTGTCTAGTTGATTGTTGTCACACATGCCACGAAAGCACCTAGCAGCCATCACTACCAGATGCGCCCCCTCGACGATATTCGGCGGCAGCAACTCCCAGCGAGACTGAGCCAAAGCCAAGAGGATCATGCTATAATCCTCTTGATCTGGCATACCTCACCGTTACCGAACTGCACCGGCCCGCCACGCCGATGCATTCACCAGCCCGAGATGCAGTTGGTAGTGTCAAGAGCCTTGAAGACCACCATGACAGCCAACCACACCGCTGCCACAACGTAACCGACAGCGAGTAGATCGAGGTTCGTCGGGGGCGGAGGCTTGGTTTGCCCACGCAACAAGGTTACGCCCTCCAGTGTGGTGGCCATGTGCATTGATCCATCCCACCTGAGCGACCCTGGTGGCGACGAACTGGAGCGCTACCTGGTTGTTGCGGAGGTGCGCGGCGACTGCCCCTTATGACCCAGCCGGTCACAGCGCCATGGTCGACGAGGGAGAGAGCATGTTATTATGTTTTTTACTATAGCTCCTGACACCATTTACGATTATTTATGGACTAACCCGGACTTACAGTTCCATTTAAGCTGTGTTTGGATTTAAGTTTATTTCATTGGGTGTGCCATCACAATCAAGGTCAGCCTAGGATCTTCTGAGGGTATTGTTGGAGCAGCCCATGGATTGACGGATACACACACACACGAGTACGCAGTGGACACGCCTACACTTATCACGTTGTACACAATGGAGTGGAAGAACGCATATACATAGAGAGCTTTTGCAGCAGACACACTTGTGACTTCTCTTGTATTTCTTCTCATTCATCAATCCAACTTAAATACCCAGTATAATAGACTCACACGTAGCCAAGGCAACAACCTGGCCGGTTCTCATGCCATGCACCGTACGACTTGATCCATTACCAACTAACCTATGCACTAACTAATCTAGCTACGTGCATGCACACGTATAACACAGGCGCAATCTCTCCACAAGTGCCACATGACTTCGCCCGCTTACCAAACTAATGCTTGCAACGCTATCTAATCTCCTGGCCGCAACTAAGTTGTCCAGCCGTTCTGACCAAGCCGTCGCGCACCTTGCCTCTTCTCACGGCCATGCTGCACCGCACATCATCCGTCATCATGCCTTGCACGCCGTATCGCACACCAGCTGGCCTTCGCCGGAGTACAACTCGCTGAGCTAAGCTATATGCAGAATAAAATTGGAAATGTTGAAAATAATCTTGACACGTGTCATGCACACGTGTGTAATTTCTAGCGGGTCAGTGCATCAAGGCTGGTGTGGGACCGTCGGAGCGTCCCATCGCAGGATTTGACGGTGCGAGTGGCCTTCCTCCTTAATTCTCCATTGCAATGTGCGGGATTTGGCGGCGACCGACTCTTGTCCCGGCTCGACTGCCTGCTTTTGCAAGCATGCTTCACTTATATGGTAGCTGCTGAGATTGCGTAAAATGGGGGCAACAACACCACGTTACTTTAATATGGTGGTGCTGAAGGAAATATGCCCCATAGGCAATAATAAAGTTGTTATTTATATTTCCTTATATCATGATAAATGTTTATTATTCATGCTACAATTGTATTAACCGGAAACTTAGTACATGTGTGAATACATAGACAAACAGAGTGTCACTAGTATGCCTCTACTTGACTAGCTCGTTAATCAAAGATGGTTAAGTTTCCTAGCCATAGACATGAGTTGTCATTTGATGAACGGGATCACATCATTAGAGAATGATGTGATTGACTTGACCCATCCATTAGCTTAGCACTATGATTGTTTAGTTTATTGCTATTGCTTTCTTCATAACTTATACATGTTCCTATGACTATGAGACTATGCAACTGCCGAATACCGAAGGAGCACTTAATGTGCTATCAAACGTCACAACGTAACTGAGTGATTATAAAGATGCTCTACAGGTGTCTCCGATGGTGTTTTGTTGAGTTGGCATAGATTGAAATTCGGACTTGTCACTCGATTGTCGGAGAGGTATCTCTGGGCCCTCTCGGTAATGCACATCACTATAAGCCTTGCAAGCAATGTGACTAATGAGTTAGTTACAGGATGATGCATTATGGAATGAGTAAAGAGACTTGCCGGTAATGAGATTGAACTAGGTATGATGATACCGACGATCGAATCTCGGGCAAGTAACATACCGATGACAAAGGGAACAACGTATGCTGTTATGCAGTTTGACCGATAAAGAACTTTGTAGAATATATATGAGCCAATATGAGCATCCAGGTACCTCTATTGGTTATAGACCGGAGGTGAGTCCCGATCATGTCTACATAGTTCTCGAACCCGTAGGCTCCGCACGCTTAACGTTCGATGACGATCGGTATTATGAGTTTATGTGTTTTGATTTACCGAAGATAGTTCGAAGTCCCGGATGTGATCACGGACATGACGAGGAGTCTCGAAATGGTCGATACATATAGATTGATATATTCGACAATGCTATTTGGACACCAGATGAGTTCCAGGGGTCACCGGATAAATATCGGAGTGTCGGGGGGTTATCGGAACCCTGGGGGAACTAATGGGCCAACATGGGCCTTGTAAGAGAGAGAGAGAGAGGAGAGGGCCCTAGGGCTGGCCGCCCCCCTAGGAGTCCGAATTGGACTAGGAGGGGGCGGCGCCCCCCTCCCTTTCCTTCTCCCTCTCTCCATCTCCTCCTTCCCCCTCTCTTCCCTTGTTGGAAACCTACTAGGAATAGGATTCCTATTCCTAGTAGCAATCCTACTTGGGGCGCGCCCCATGAGGGCCGGCCGACCTCCCCCCCTTGCTCCTTTATATACGGGGGCAGGGGGAACCCTAGAACACACAAGTTGACAGTTGTCTTAGACGTGTGCGGTGCCCCCTTCGCAGATTTCCACCTCGATCATATCGTTGTAGTGCTTAGGTGAAGCCCTGCGTCGGTAACTTCAACATCACCGTCATCGTGCTATCGTGCTGACAAAACTCTCCCTCGGCCTCAGCTAGATCATGAGAACGAGGGACATCACCGAGCTGAACGTGTGCAGATCGCGGAGGTGCCGTACGTTCGGTACTTGGATCGGTTGGATCGCGAAGACATTTGGCTACATCAACCGCGTTACTAAACGCTTCCGCTTTTGATCTACGAGGGTACGTGGACACACTCTCCCCACTCGTTGCTATGCATCACCTAGATGGATCTTGCATGTGCGTAGGCAAATTTTTTGAAATACTACGTTCCCCAACAGTGGCATCAGAACTAGGTCTATGTGTAGATGTTATATGCACGAGTAGAACACAAAGAGTTGTGGGCGATAATAGTCATACGGCTTACCAGCATGTCATACTTTGATTCGGCGGTATTGTTGGATGAAGCGGCCCAGACCGACATTACATGACCGCGTTCATGAGACTGGTTCTACCGCCGTGCTTCGCACACAGATGCCTAGTGGGTGTCTGTTTCTCTAGCTTTAGTTGAATCGAGTGTGACTACGCCCGGTCCTTGTTGAAGGTTAAAACAACACACTTGATGAAAAATCGTTGAGGTTTTTGATGCGTAGGTAAGAAGGGTTCTTGCTAAGCCCGTAGCAGCCACGTAAAACTTGCAACAACAAAGTAGAGGACATCTAACTTGTTTTTGCAGGGCTTGTTGTGATGTGATATGGTCAAGATGTGATGAGATATAAATTGTTGTATGAGATGATCATGTTTTTGTTAAAGTTATGGCAACTAGCAGGAGCCTTATGGTTGTCTGTTTATTGCATAAGATGCAAGCACCATATAATTGCATTACTTTATCGCTATGCGATAACAATAGTTGCAAAAGCAATAGTTGGCGAGACGACCATGTGACGACATGTTGATAAAGATCAAGATGATGAAGATCGTGGTGTCATGCCGGTGACGATGGAGATCATGACGGTACTTTGGAGATGGAGATCAAAGGCACAAGATGATGATGGCCATATCATGTCACATATTTTGATTGCATATGATGTTTATCTTTTTATGCATCTTATTTTGCTTAGTACGGTGGTAGAATTATAAGATGATCTCTCACTAAATTTCAAGGTATAAGTGTTCTCCCTGAGTATGCACCGTTATGACAGTTCTTCGTGCTGAGACACCACGTGATGATCCGGCGTGATAAGCTCTACGTTCACATACAACGGGTGCAAGTCAGTTTTTGCACATGCAGAATACTCGGGTTAAACTTGACGAGTATAGCATATGCAGATATGGCCTCGGAACACTAAGACCGAAAGGTCGAGAGTGAACCATATAGTAGATATGATCAACATAGTGATGTTCACCATTGAAAACTACTCCATCTCACGTGATGATCGGACATGGTTTAGTTGATATGGATCACGTGATCATTTAGATGACTAGATAGATGTTTATCTAAGTGGGAGTTCTTAAGTAATATGATTAATTGAGCCTTGGTTTATCATGAACTTAGTCCTGATAGTTTTTGCATATCAATGTTGTAGATCAATAGCTCGTGTATAGCTCCCTTGTTTTATTTTTTGATATGTTCCTAGAGAAAAATAAGTTGAGAGATGACAATAGCAATGATGCGGACTGGGTCCGTGGTCTAAGGATTATCCTCATTGCTGCACAGAAGAATTGTGTCCTTGATGCACCGCTAGGTGACGGACCTATTGCAGGAGCAGATGCAGATGTTATGAACATTTGGCAAGCTCGGTATGATGACTACTTGATAGTTTAGTGTGTCATGCTTTAAGACTTAGAACCGGGACTTCAAAAATGTTTTGAACACCACGGAGCATATAAGATGTTCCAAGAGCTGAAATTGGTATTTTAGACTCATGCCCGAGTCGAGAGGTATGAGATCTCTGACAAGTACTTTGCCTACAAGATGGAGGAGAATAGCTCAACTAGTGAGCATGTGCTCAGAATGTCTGAGTACTAAATCGCTTGAATCAAGTGGGAGTTTATATTCGAGATAAGATAGTGATTGACATAGTTCTCTAGTCACTATCACCAAGTTACTGGAGCTTTGTGATGAACTATAATATGCAAGGGATGACAAAAATGATTCCCGAGCTCTTCATGATGCTGAAATCGACAAAGGTAGAAATCAAGAAAAGCATCAAATGTTGATGGTTGACAAGACCACTAGTTCCAAGTAAAAGGGCAAGGGAAAGAAAGGGAAATTCAAGAAGAATGGCAAGCAAGTTGCCACTCCCATGAAGAAGCCCAAAGCTAGACCCAAGCCTGAAACTGAGTGCTTCTACTGCAAAGGAAATGGTCACTAGAAGCCGAACTGCCCCAAATACTTGGCGGATAAGAAGGATGGAAAAGTGAACAAAAGTATATATGATATACATGTTATTGATGTGTACTTTACTAGTGTTCATAGTAGCCCCTGGGTATTTGATACTGGTTCAGTTGCTATGATTAGTAACTTGAAACAGGAGTTACAAAATGAACAGAGACTAGTTGAGGGCGAGGTGACGATGTGTGTTGGAAGTGATTCCAACATTGATAAGATCACCATCTCATCCTCCCTCTACCTTTAGGATTAGTATTGGAACTAAATAAATGTTATTTGGTGTTTGCGTTGAGCATAAATATGATTGGATCATGTTTATTGCGATACGGTTATTCATTTAAGTCAAAGAATAATTGTTGTTCTGTTTACATGAATAAAACCTTCTATGGTCTTACATCCAATGTGAATGGTTTACTGAATCTTGATCACAGTGACACACATATTCATAATATTGAAACCAAAAGATGCAAAGTTAATAATGATAGTGCAACTTATTTGTGGCACTGCCGTTTAGGTCATATTGGTGTAAAGCGCATGAAGAAACTCCATGCTGATGGGCTTTTGGAATCACTTGATGCTTGCGAACCATGCCTCATGGGCAGGATGACTAAGACTCCGTTCTCTGGAACAATGGAGCGAGCAACTGACTTATTGGAAATAATACGTACCGATATATGCGGTCCGATGAGTGTTGAGGCTCGCGGCGGGTGTCGTTATTTTCTGACCTTCACAGATTATTTGAGAAGATATGGGTATATCTACTTGATAAAACATATGTCTGAAACATTTGAAAAGTTCAAAGAATTTCAGAGTGAAGTGGAAAATCATCGTAACAAGAAAATAAAGTTTCTATGATCTAATCGTGGAGGTGAATATTTGAGTTATGAGTTTGGTCTTCATTTGAAACAATGTGGAATAGTTTCACAACTCACGCCACATGGAACACCACAGCATAATGATGTGTCTGAACGTTGTAACCGTACTTTATTAGATATGGTGCGATCTATGATGTCTCTTACCGATTTACCACTATCGTTTTGGGGTTATGCATTAGAGACAGCTGCATTCACGTTAAATAGGGCACCATCTAAATCCGTTGAGATGACACCGTATGAACAATGGTTTGCAAGAAACCTAAGCTATCGTTTCTTAAAGTTTGGGGTTGCGATGCTTATGTGAAAAAGTTTCACCTGATAAGCTCAAACCCAAATTGAAGAAGTGCATCTTCATAGGATACCCAAAAGAAACTTTTGGGTACACCTTCTATCACAGATCCGAAGGAAAGATCTTTGTTGCTAAGAGTAGATCCTTTCTAGAGAAGGAGTTTCTCTCGAAAGAAGTGAGTGCGAGGAAAGTAGAACTTGATTAGGTAATTGTACCTTCCCTCGAATTGGAAAGTAGCTCATCACTGAAATCAGTTCCAGTGATGCCTAGACCAATTAGTGAGGAAGTTAATGATGATGATCATGAAAATTCAGATCAAGTTACTACCGAACCTCGTAGGTCAACCAGAGTACGTTCCGCACCAAAGTGGTATGGTAATCCTATTCTGGAAGTCATGTTACTAGACCATGATGAACCTACGAACTATGAGGAAGTGATGATGAGCCCAGATTCCGCGAAATGGCTTAAGGTCATGAAATCTGAGATGGGATCCATGTATGAGAACAAAGTATGGACTTTGATTGACTTGACCGATGATCGATGAGCCATTCAGAATAAATGGATCTTCAAGAGGAATACGAACGCTAATAATAGTGTTACTATCTACAAAGCTCGAAATGTCGAAAAAGGTTTTTGACAAGTTCAAGGTGTTGACTATGATGAGATTTTCTCACTCGTATCGATGTTTAAAAGTCTGTCCGAATCATGTTAGCAGTTGCTGCATTTTATGAAATCTGGCAAATGGATATCAAAACTACATTCCTTAATGGATTTATTAAAGAAGAGTTGTATATGATGCAACCAGAAGGTTTTGTCAATCCTAAAGGTGCTAACAAAGTGTGCAAGCTCCAGCGATCCATCTATGGACTGGTGCAAGCATCTCGGAGTTGGAATATACGCTTTGATGAGTTGATCAAAGCATATAGTTTTATACAGACTTTTGGAGAAGCCTGTATTTACAAGAAAGTGAATGGGAGCACTACAGCCTTTCTGATAAGTATATGTGAATGACACATTGTTGATCAGAAATGATGTAGAATTTTCTAGAAAGCAAAAAGGAGTGCTTGAAAGAAGTTTTTCAAAGAAAGACCTCAGTGAAGCTGCTTACATATTGGGCATCAAGATTTATAGAGATAGATCAAGATGCTTGATAATATTTTTCAATGGTACATACCTTGACAATATTTTTGAAGTAGTTCAAAATGGAACAGTCAAAGGAGTTCTTGCCTGTGTTGCAAGGTGTGAAGTTGAGTAAAGACTCAAAACCCGACACAGCAGAAACTAGAAAGAGAATGAAAACTCATTCCCTATGCCTCAGTCATAGGTTCTATAAAGTATGATATGCTGTGTACCAGACCTATTGTATACCTTAGCATGATTTTGGCAAGGGAGTGTAATAGTGATCTAGGAGTAGATCACTGGACAGCGGTCAAAATTATCCTTAGAGGACTAAGGAAATATTTCTCGGTTATGGAAGTGATAAAAGAGTTCACCGTAAAGAGTTACGTCGATGCAAGCTTTTGACACCGATCTTGATGACTCTAAGTCTTGATCTAGATACATATTGAAAGTGGGAGAAATTATCTAGAGTAGCTCCGTGCAGAGTATTGTAGACATAGAAATTTGCAAAATACATACGGATCTGAATATTGCAGACCCGTAGACTAAACTTCTCTCACAAGAAAAATATGATCACTCTTTGGGTGTTAGCGATGTGAACTAGATTATTTACTCTAGTAAACCCTCTGGGTATTAGTCACATGAAGATGTGAACTATTGGTGTCAAATCACATGGCGATGTGAACTAGATTATTGACTCTAGTGCAAGTGGGAGACTGAAGGAAATATGCCCTAGAGGCAATAATAAAGTTGTTATTTATATTTCCTTATATCATGATAAATGTTTATTATTCATGCTAGAATTCTATTAATCGGAAACTTAGTACATGTGTGAATACATACACAAACAAAGTGTCACTAGTATGCCTCTACTTGACTAGCTCATTAATCAAAGATGGTTAAGTTTCCTAGACATAGACATGAGTTTTCATTTGATGAACAGGATCACATCATTAGAGAATGATGTGATTGACTCAACCCATTAGTTAGCTTAGCACTATGATCGTTTAGTTCATTGCTATTGCTTTCTTCATAACTTATACATGTTCCTATGACTTTGAGATTATGCAACTCCTGAATACTGGAGGAATACTTAGTGTGCTATCAAACGTCACAACGTAACTGTGTGATTATAAAGATGCTCTACATGTGTCTCCGATGGTGTTTGTTGAGTTGGCATAGATCGAAATTCGGATTTGTCACTCCGATTGTCGGAGAGGTATCTCTGGGCCCTCTCGGTAATGCACATCACTATAAGCCTTGCAAGCAATGTGTCTAATGAGTTAGTTACAGGATGATGCATTACGGAACGATAAAGAGACTTGCCGGTAATGAGATTGAACTTGGTATGATGATACCGACGATCGAATCTCGGGCAAGTAACATACCGATGACAAAGGGAACAATGTATGCTGTTATGCGGTTTGACCGATAAAGATCTTCATAGAATATGTAGGAGCCAATATGAGCATCCAGGTTCCGCTATTGTTTATTGACCAGAGATGAGTCTCGATCATGTCTACATAGTTCTCGAACACGTAGGGTCCGCACGCTTAACGTTCGATGACGATCAGTATTATGAGTTTATGTGTTTTGATTTACCAAAGATAGTTTAGAGTCCCGTATGTGATCACGGACATGACGAGTAGTCTCAAAATGGTCGAGACATAATGATTGATATATTGGATGATGTTATTCGGACACCGGATGAGTTCCGGGGGTCATCGGATAAATATCGGAGTGCCCGGGGGGTTATCGGAACCCCCGGGGAAACTAATGGGCCAACATGGGCCTTTTGAGACAAAGAGATGAGAGGGCCCTAGGGCTGGCCGTGTGCCCCCCTTTAGGAGTCTGAATTGGACTATGAGGGGGCGGCGCCCCCCTCCCTTTCCTTCTCCCTCTCTCCCTCTCCTTCCTTCCCCCTCTCTTCCTTTGTTGGAAACCTACTAGGAATAGCATTCCTATTCCTAGTAGGAATCCTACTTCGGGCGCGCCCCATGAGGGCCGGCCGGCCTCCCCCTTGCTCCTTTGTATACGGGGGCAGGGGGAATCCTAGAACACACAAGTTGACAGTTGTCTTAGCCGTGTGCGGTGCCCCCCTCCACAGATTTCCACCTCGGTCATATCCTTGTAGTGCTTAGGTGAAGCCCTGCGTCGGTAACTTCATCATCACTGTCATCACACCGTCTTGCTGATGAAACTCTCCCTCGGCCTCAGCTGGATGAAGAGAACGAGGGACGTCACTGAGCTGAACGTGTGCATATTGCGGAGGTGCCATACGTTCGGTACTTGGATTGGTTGGATCGCGAAAACGTTCGACTACATCAACCGTGTTACTAAATGCTTCCGCTTTTGGTCTACGAGGGTACGTGGACACACTCTCCCCGCTCGTTGCTATGCATCACCTAGATGGATCTCGCGTGTGTGTAGGCAAAAAATTTGAAATACTACTTTCCCCAACATGTGAATCTCAAGCATCGGTCTCGAGCTCTAGGGTGAAAACCCGAGGTTTGGCCTCATTGGTTATATTTGGCAATGGCGATATTTACTATGTCATTACCTTATTGAATGCATTTCTCGGATTTACTCAGACTTGTTCTTCAGGTTGAAAACCAATGATCTGCCCATCTTTGGTTGGATCCGGCAACAGTGGCGCTTGAGCGTTGTTCCCTTTATGAATGCGTTGTTGGTGAAGAATCCATATCATGTGACCGGTGTTGTCAAGTGATTGTTGGTGCGGATATGGTTGTTGTTGTAGATTGTTGATCATTGTTTTGATCGCTTTGGGATTTCTTTTCTTTTTACTCCACCAAGGCATAGTTTCGGTCTTATATGACTTTGCTAGTTGCCTGTGCGATTTTCGTGTCCATGTGTTGGTGTTTGTTGTGTGCATCCTAGGTATGCAGAGGCCGGGTGTGTTGCTCATTGTGTTTGTATCCCCTTGATGCCTCATTTTGAGTTAATAAAATTCACCCTTTGTCGAAAATCATGGACACTCTACCATTATTCCATACGTGCAGTCACACCTCTCGCAATCTGCCATGGATCCTCGATCTTCTTGCCACTGTGTGCATTGTTCCTAGCCAGCAATAGTGCATAGAGGCCCTGAATCGGCATGGCCTTCTCATCATCTGTCGCCTCTGTCAACCATTGTAGCATCCATGACACGAATGAGCTCTGGGTAATCATTGATATAGGTGGGATCACCAACCTTGCCCCCAATACTGAGCTTAACTCCTTCCAAAAAAATGCCGAGTGACGGCAAGACCAAAACCGATGATACATCGTCTCTTCTCTCCCACACGCTGGGCAGAAAATGCCATCCTTGATGTGTCGACGGAGAAGCTCAGATCCCACCACCAATCCATTCTTGATCAAGCTCCATACATGAATTAATGCTTTGCCGCGGGCATTGGCTCCCCACAGCGCGATCCAACCCTGATGAGTTGCCACTGACGACGAAGGGCCTAGCTGTCATGCTCTCGCCCTTTTCTTCTCTAGGCATAAATTATAAGCAGATTTGACCATAAATTTTCCACTCTTAGTAAAATTTCAAGCAAGAAAATCTTCAGATCCATGCCCACCCACACATATTTGGATGATATCCCATATATCGTCCGGTGTAAACCTGACCTCCAGCTTGACCCTATCCAATGTGTCACCTTCCTCATTGAGTAGATCACACTCACGCGTTTCATTCCGTGCACATATACCTAGCCCAGTGGTCGTAGGCTTCCTTTGCACGGTATCCAACTGTCATGATGGATACGAATGTTTGTGTCATCACCCTTTCTCCAAATCAGTCCATCAAGTAACAAATCTCGGCCATGCAAGATGCTTCGGAAAAGTGTAGGAGCCACCGCTCTGACATGTTGCATTAAGAATGGATCCATTCGTGAAATACCTAGCCTTTAGAACCCGAGCAGAAAGAGAGGAAGGGACTTGCAAAATCCTCCATGCTTTCTTTGCTAGTAATCCTTGATTGGAAGCCTCCATAACACGGAAACCCATTCCTCCATCGTGTTTACTTATGCACATTTTTCTTCATGCTATTCAATGTACCTTTTTTCACCATTTGCTTCACTCCACCAAAAGTTTGAAGAGATAGATGTCAGGTTCCTATACAATTTCTTGGTGAGTTGGAAGAAGCTCATGGTAAAAGTTGGGGTAGATTGGAGCACGAACTTGACTAGCACTTCAGGAGCCTTCTTAGACAAACCTTGCCCTTTCCATCAAGTGACCTTCCCTTTAGCACTTTCTCGAGAATATTTAGAAGTTCCTTCTTTGGATCTCCCCACTACTGATGGTCGACCCAAGTATTTTACATTCAACGTTTTGGACTGGATCCCAATGACCTTCTTGAGATGCTCCTTGTTCTCCTCTGTACTAACTTTCCCAAAGAAAATAGAAGATTTTTGCATATTAACTTTCTATCCAGAGGCCACTTCATAATCATGCAAGATGGTTTTGAGAGCTTCTAGACTGCTTTTAGAGCCCTCAAGAGAGACAATGCTATCATCCATAAAGATAAAGCGGGTTACTGTGGGGCGAGTGCTCCCAAATGATACCCCTTTAATGTCACCAACCCGTTGCACATTTTTTTAGTAATGCTGAGTAGCCCTCCACACAAAACAAAAATAAGAACATCGACAAAGGGTTACCCTGTCGGAGACCCCTTCAGGGTAGAAAAATGTGGGAGATCCCCCCATCAAGCTTCACTGAAAACATCGCTGACGTCACACATCGCATACTCATTTATACCCAAGCAGCAGCAAAACCAAACCCTCTCCATCATCCTCTCCAAAAACGACCACTCAACCCTGTCGTACGCCTTCATCATATCCAACTTGACCGCGTAGAGTGGTTTCTTCCTATTCCTCATCCTGATAGGATGGAAACACTCAAACGCCACCAGAATATTATCTAGGATAAGCCTCGTCGGTACAAACACACTTTGCTCTTATGAAATCATCACCAGAAGGATCACTTTTAACCTATTTGCAAGCACCTTCATGGCAATCTTGTACATCACATTACACAAGATTATCGGTCAGAACTGTGACATCAACTCCGGTGAGTTTACTTTAGGGATCATCACAATAAATGTATCATTGAAGCTCTCGGGTGCCGCAACTGCATACAGAAAATTCTTCAACGCTACGCAAACATCATTCTTTACCAACGAGCTGTGTCATTGATATAACATCGTCAGGAAACCATCTGGCCTCGGAGCCTTTGTTGGTCCCATTTGAAACAGAGCGGTCTCTACTTCAGCATCTGAAATCTCGGGAGTCAATTTTGCATCCATCTCCTCAAAGACCACCAAGTTAATATGTTGCAGCAGAAGCTCTGCCGCCTCCAACCGATCTGGTCCCATCCTCCCTAAAAGAGAGAAGACAGAGTTGTGTGAGAGGAGGAAGAAGAAGCGGCACTGCAAGGAGAGGCAACCCCATCTCAATTCTAAGAGGACTAAAAAGGAAAAGCTTGGGAATGACCAATGCACCACTATTTTCATTTCAACCTTTGACTGACCTCCATAGAGATTGGTCAGGCTAAGCCCCTTCAATTGCATCACCAATAATATAATGTAGTCAACCCTTCCAATAAAAAAATCAACCGATTGCTTGTACGATTTGTGCATTTAAAAATTCCTTCATTTTTGTTTCCTGTAAAATGGACTCTTGATGACAAATGTGTATATAGCTTCCGCTGAAAAGGTGGGTCTGGCATTCTCAAAACGGCAAAGTCCCCGTCAGCCGGATGTGCTCGAGGGTGCGCTTCAGGCCGAACTGCTGAACAACCCGGTTCATGGCTTTGAAACTGTCCCCGTAGGCAAAGGAGGTGTCTGACTCGATCATGTGCTTGAAGAAGTCACCAAGCCTCCACTCGAACTGAGACCTCCCGCCCTTCTTAGAGGATGTGGATGACGAAGAGGATGAGGATGTCGAAGCAGCGTTGCTCCTTGATCCGGCCATGATCTCCCACTTGATCCATAGGTGGGCGAGGACTTGGCATATGCCCTCTTTTATATATATCTGTACTGTGTGTGGTAGCCTGTGAATGCACGTACTCATTAGCATGACATGTCCATCTATCATTATTCCAGTACAAGATGATGTAGACTCTTCTTGGTAGATAAATTGAGTTCTTCAGTCAAGATTGCCAACAATTGGTTCAAAGTTTCATAGAACGATAACAGTAATTCGAGCCTAGAAGATCCAAGAGAGTAGTAGTTCGGTAACTTCTGGTAGGAATTCCAAAGCCTGACCTTTAGTTTTTACTGTAAGCAATGTCTTAGCAGATTCATTTCTAAATGTGGGTTTACATGCTAAAATACAAGTCATGTAACACTCATAGAGCATAATTAACAAGAGAATGCATCTTGCTTGTAGAATATTCTAAGGCCAGTTCTCTATTAATTTGGTACATGCTCGATGGTTAGCCTATTACTAAGGTGGGGCCCCACCACCCTCTTTTGATTACATCAAAAAGCTTTTTTAGTGAAACCAACTCAACAAAAAAATACCACAAGAGTTAAAGACAACCTTTAAGTCACAACGAGGCTTGCATCATCTCATGAGCTAAAATTGAACCTGTCAACAACCTGCAAGAATAAGAACTTATTAGAGATTCACAAATTCATAGCAAGACATTCAGGGTTTATCAAGTTTGAACAATAAAAGATGCAAATGATGATAAAGTGGTTCTTAAGTAACAGGAAACAAATATCTTCAAGTAATCCAATTAATTCATTGCATGTATTTTTTTTACAATACAAAAATAGTAGTATTTTGAATAAGTGAAATAGAATTATTATTTTGTAACTTCTTCTATTAAATCTCAACTAAAAGCTGGAGATTCTGGCATTGTTAATTATTTTACGAGGATAATTCCAACATTATGAAGCAGAAAATTAATGCTTCACCTCGGGAGACCATATAGAATGAGAACTACATTCACTTCACATCGTCGTAAACCTAGTACTCATGAACCTACACACCACCAACTGTGAAGACATATCCACTTGTGGCTTTGACTTCACATCCAATTCAAATCACTATACCCCTCAAGTAATGTCGGGTACCCAGAATAGTGAATTCTGTAGTTCACAGTACCTTACAAATAACGCATCACCCGCTCAACGGCATGCCAATGCACATCTCTCGGATTGGAGACATACCGGCCCAGTTTGCACATAGCAAATGAGATGTCAGGACGAGTAGCACAGCTAGGTACATCAATGAACCAACCACTTGAGAATATCTCAATTGATCTATAGTTGTTCCTTCGAACTTTCGAATCCGTACACTAGGATCATATGGTGTTGCAGATTGTTTTCAGTTGGAATATACAAAACGGCTCAAAATCTTCTCAACATAGTGGGATTACAAAAGTGTAATTTCACCCTCAGTATCTCTCAGTAGGTTGATGTTCAAGATAATATCAGCCATGCCCCGGTCTTTCATCTCAAAATTATGAGATAGAAACGCCTTGACCTCCTCAATGACTTTGAGGTGGGTCCCAGATATCATTATGTCATCGACATATCATTATCGCCCCCACCATAGCGATAGTATACACATTTGTCAGCTTCATTAACGACAAAGTCAGCAGATGTCAAAGTTGTATTAAACTTCTCATGCCATTGCTTAGGCGCTTGTTTCAGGCCATACAAAGATTTCACTAGCTTCCACACCTTTCTTTCCGACCATTTACTACAAAGCCATCTGGTTGTTGCATGTAAATTTCCTCGTCTAGCTCGCCATTAAGGGATGTTGTCTTAACATGCATCTGATGAATGAGAAGACCATGCGAGGCAGACAACGCGAGTAACACTCGATAGGTTGTCAGTTGTAACATCCCAAAATTCTAAATTTTGGAATGTTATAATAAATAGATAGTTTTGATTGTTGTGTGACTGATTGACTGAAAGTGAGTGAAATTTGAAACTTCTGAAAGTTAAATGAGAGGAAATAAAAGGACTTTCCCAAACTTTCATCTTTGCTTTCTGATCTCCGTGAAATAAAAGGACTACACATCAGTTACTTCCATTATAAATGCACACAACGTATCAAATCCGTTCTTGGTGTCAAGATAGTGTAACTGGTGGCTCAAATCTGAAATACAAATACTAACCCCAATGAACTTTAGCAAAGTTGATAGACTTAGAACACCTCAATTAACCCCCCCCCCTCCCCCGCCACCCCCGTAGACATGCAAAAACATACACAAAAGTATCTAGATCTATTAAATGAATACTTACGGGGCCGGACACGTTGATGGTTTGTTCCGCCACTGGGCTTGCTTCATCCACTGGTTTGTTGAGGTCAAATTCCTTGGCCATTTTCTTTCGAGCAAGTTAAACAATGAATTAAACAAGAAAATGGATGATCGGCCATCAAGACCTAATGCGAAGGACAGAAATACGGTAGTGAATCCTACTTCGCACGGATGCGGGAGGTGGAGGTCTCCACAAAGTGTTCGCATTGCAAGGGAAGCATCTGGTGCTAGAAGGTCATGCTACTTGTTACATTGCATTTTGAGGCTATTTGGTGGTACCATTAACCGAGGCACCATTGGACCGATTCCTTGTGACGCCATCTCCTTGTCTGGTGGCTTTGCTGCTATCTGGGGGCAAGCCGGCGGTATAATTGGCTATGGGGGCATTTGGGCACCCAGTCGTCGGCCCCAGGTCGCCCCCAAGTGCCGATGTCGGCCAAGTTTTCGGCCCATTTTGGGCAAAAATGGCCCGGTATCGGCAAGAATCGGCCCATATTCCATGTGGTTCGGCGTGAATTCTCAACATACATAATTTTTTTTTGTAACATAGTTCATCACAGAAAATCAATAAAAATCAAATAGTTCAACAAAAAGTGCAACATCAAATAGTTCAATACAAATTATATAGTTCAACAAATAAAAACCCATATTTCATCACATGTCGAGCTAGTCGTCGCTCTTGATCTTCCATAGATCCTCCATCGGATGCTGCTGCAGTTCTTGATGCACCTGTGGGTCTCGGATCTCCTGACGCATATTGAGGTAGGCAGTTCAGGTTGCCGGTAGTTGGTGATCAACTTCGGCAAGAGGACCCTGCCTGTAGTATGGTTCAGTGTCAAACACTGGCTCTTCCTGCTCACTTTTAATGATCATATTGTGCAAGATGAGACAGCAAGTCATGATCTCCCATATTTTATCTTTCGACCAGGTCTGAGAAAGGTACCGGGCAATGGCAAATCGAGATTGGAGCACACCAAATGCCCGCTCAATATCCTTCCTGCAAGCCTCATGAACCTTGGTAAAGTGGGACTTCTTGCCTCCTGGAACAACGTTTGAGATAGTCTTCACAAATGTCGACCATCACGGATAGATGCCATTAGCTAGGTAGTACCCCTTGTTGTAGTGCCGCCCATTAACCTCGAAGTTCATGAAGGAGAATGACCTTCAACAAGGTTGGCAAAGACAGGGGAGCACTGCAGGACGTTGATGTCATTGTGAGTTCCTGGCATACCAAAGAAGGAGTGCCAAATCCAGAGGTCATGTGTGGCCACCGCCTCAAGTACCACACTGCAACCGCCTTTGGCGCCTTTGTACATCCCCTTCCAAGCATCCTAGGAAAGCCTCTGGCTGCATTCTGTACTAGGATCCGAGCAGTGTCTTCCGCATTGGGTGTACGCTAGTATTGCCGTCCAAACACCGCCACCACTGCCCTACAGAACTTGTAAAAACACTCAATGGTCGTGGACTTGTCCATGCGCCCATAGTCGTCGAGTGAATCACCGGGAGCTCCATATGCAAGAATCCTCATCGCTGTCGTGCACTTCTAGATTGAGGTGAATCCAAGTTTGCTGGTGCAATCCTTATTGCACTTGAAGTAGTTGTCGAACTCCTAGATGGAATTCACAATCCTGAGAAAAAGCTTTCGGCTCATCCAATAACGGCGCCGAAATACTTTGTCGCCATGCAGCGGAGCGTCGCGAAGTAGTCGGAGTAGAGCATGCAGTAGCCTTCCTGACGATGCTGGTTCTTTGCTTCCTGAAGGGCGTCGGTGCTGCCCATCCCCACTCCCTTTCACATGCCGGGGGAAACCCTAGGATATGTTCGGGCAATAGCGTGGTCAACGTCGCATCCCTTTTTGGAGGTGCTGCTTGGTATGCGGAGGTTCGGAGCCTCGGTGCACAGTGGGACGGATCCGGAGGGCGCAGCGATGGCCAGTCATTTGTGCTTTGTCGAGCTGCCTTTGTTGGCATTTATCTCTTTTCTCTTTTTCTTTTGGGCTTGATGTGTTGTTCGCCCTAGCAGCTGTCCTGTGGTCGTTGGATGTTGCTTTATATAATCTAAAGCGGGGGAACCCTTTTTCGGCAAGATAGGCAATCCGCAATCAGAACGAATATCTGCAGCTCGTTTTGGCAGTATTCACTTCAACGCACTTAAAAAGACAGCACATTGCTAGTTCTCAACTGATCAGTACCATGTGAAAATAGACGATGGCCTAAGTGCAATTCAGGGGAAGAGGGTCGGGGATGGTTCAGAGAAACTTGCCTGTGCAGCACCTTTTAGGTCATTCAGGGAAATTCAGACTTCATTAGAAGGAATTGTGTGCCGCCTCGCCCCTAAAATGGTTATAGTTGAGTGGCCGCGTGTGGTCATGGGTCAGCCGATTGGCTGTGCGCCCGTGAGCCGTCCGGCCGTGGGCGGTGCTGATGTGCGCCGGTATGCAGTGGGCATCGCCCCGGGCGGTCGGCGCCTGCTGTGTCGTGTGTGACGGACAGCCAGGACCGGGCAGCGGCGTTGTGCAGCTACTCCGCAGTACGAGAGCTCGAGGACGACGGAGGGGTACGACGCCATGTCCATCTGCTCCTCTCCCTCATCCACGCGCCCGCTTCCACTCTGTGCCTCCGCAGCCGGGGCAGCCTCATGCCGTTCATCCACCTCCATCACGGGAGACGCCGAACCTCCTGACGATCTCCTTCGCTCTGCTATCTCCCGCCGGTCGCCGGCGGGGGCGGTCAGGCTGGGTTGGAGCGGAGCCAGCTCGGTGAGGATGGGGATCGGAGTGGAGTTGGACAGGACACTGGAGAGGACTGGATAAGGGATGGCTCGAGTGAAAAGCTGAAGACGTTCGCACGCACAACCGAATCTACCATTCTTAAGAAGTTGTTCCCCATTACTCTCTATTCTTTCATCATGCACAATGTTCACATCAGCGATGTGTCACCTTATCTACTATATCAAAATGAACCCCCACCCTATGATTTTACCGAATGATTTTGATAGCTGACATGGCAATCGGCCTTGTTCCAAGATGTGTGCCTCGGATCCAACGACTGTTGGCACGTTTGGGACGAGGAGCTTAAACACGTACGTTCCGGAGTTGTCGATTCTGAATAAATATAATTAGATTCATTATAAGATGAGCTTTCATACTTTATATATATGGTGTTGTAGGAATAAACTAGAAAATATGCCCGTGCATTGCAACGGGAGAAACAAACCCTTACATGCACCATTAGGCTTCCACTCTCTTATTGTAGGCATGTGTTATACTCCCTCCGTCCCACAATATTACATGTTTTTGCAAACTATGAGCATCTTATATTAAGGGATGGTTTGAGTAATTATTAGGGCTAGTAATAACTATGGTAGCAACCCTACAATAATTGTCGTTTTGCTACAAATAATTCTTCTTCATTATGTATATGGAACTGAATGAATGCTACAGTACTATGTAGATCAACTGTGAATCTATATAAGCATGGTGTAGTACTTCATATTCTTCTGCTTCGTAGATTGTGATTTGTGAAATACTCTTGTACTACATTGTCTTGTTAGACCATCTTGTGACAACATCAACTCCTAATCAGAAGCAATGTTGAGCTGATAAGAACTCTATCGAAAATAACGGCAATCAAGCTGGCATTGAATTGGTGTCTGCTGATCAATCCCACATACAGTTGTTGTGTCGTCTCAAATATGAAAGAATCAGAGAACATGTGCTATCATTAATTGACTACTCAAGAATTATGATACAATTATATGGTCAAGTGCATGGCCTAACCAACTGTTCTCATGGTGTTCACGATCCAACTTATTCTAATAGCTTTGGCCCTAAGTGGCCGTGAGCATGGAAGTTGAGTATCCTCCTAATTGGCCGGTCTTAATAGTGGAAGATGACTCCTGCCTAATTCCCCTAGTTTCATCCAAGCCTCCAAGGCAAACATAAGCTGTAGAGGTTCTTCAGTAAAACAAAACTGCGGTATTGTACATATATATTAGGCCAAAATTAGAAGGAAAGAAAGACAGCCTTCAATTGTATGTAAACTAAGAAAAGAAGATGCACACGGCATGCTAGCACCTGGTTAATCTCACGAGAAAGCCAACAAAAAATCAGTAAGAAAACACAAATCAAATTGCAAAAAACTGAACCGGCAGTGCTGCTGCTCCTCTGGCCGGTGATCCATCGGCTGCTGCTCCAAGCGCGTGGACGCGGACCTGCAACCACTCTTCTCCGGGCAGCCTCCGAGCAGCTGGTCTCCCATGCACACAATGAGGCAGCTGCTCGCCACAACAGCCATGCAATGCGCCATATCCATCGGCAAAGCCGGCTGCCAACATATCCATCGGCCAAAAAAAGTCTTTCAAATATGTTCAGATAACACATATTGTACAACATAAATCTGTTCAGATAACAGATACCACACAAATCTTTCCAAATTCAGTTGAAAACGAAGAAGAAAGGAGGTTTTTTTTAGCACGAGATGGAGCCAGATGACGTTGGGACCTCGACTGTTTTTGTGGGACCGATGAAATTGAATTGACAGCTCTCTGCTTGAAAGTTAAGATTTTCTTCCCAGAAAAAAAAAAGAAAGTTAAGATTTTCTGCAAAAAGACAAACATGATATAATCTCCTAGTCGATGAGACTGGCGTTTTGGTGACCGGGCTTCATGGCCCATGGAATTTTTTAAACAAGCAAAATTCAAACCTTTTGATTTCAAAATAATCTAAAAAAAGATGCAAGTTTACAAGGATGAAATGTATAGAGATAAGTTAATATTACAACCTCGAAGTACCACCAAAGCCTAAAATACAACTCTGAACTACAAAACCGTCTAATTTACAATCCCGAACTTTCAAAACCGGAGAAAAAACAACCCTCGGTTGGTCTTTGGCTGATTTTGACCGGTTTTGACAAGTCAACCTCATAGTTAGTGCCAAGTCATTTTTGGGTAAGTTTTTGGCTAAAAAATTGTCCTAGAAAAAAAATAAAAAAATCTCAAAAATCTACACAACCATTATATTTAATCTAGGAAAGTCTCAAAAATTTCCTAGTATAAAAATAACTTGAGCAAAAACTCAAATTCAGATCCTTTTTGTTTCAAATTTTGGCCAAGAAAAAGCTAACAGAAAAACAATTGAAAAAATTCTCAAAAGTCTAAACACAACCTTTAGAGTCAATATGTGGAAGTTTCAAGAAGTTTTGACCACTGGATAAGAAATAGAAGAAAATTTTAAATTCAGGAGATGGTGACATGGAGTACGACTTGGTACTGACTAGGCTGTTGACTGGTAAAACCGGTCAAAATCAGTCAAAAACGAACCCAAGGTTGTTTTTTGATTGGTTTTGAAAGTTCAGTGTTGTATATTAGACGGTTTCGTAGAGGGTTGTGTTTTAGACTTCGGTGGTGGTTCGACGTTGTAATATGGACTTATCTCAAATGTATATGTGTTTAAAATTTCGGATGAAATACCTTCAAATGTGATCTGTACAAAAAAAAACAAATTCATGGACTTTGAGAATGAATAGTATCATCTTCCAAGAAGCCCTAGATTTTTTTCTGCATAGCCCTCATTTCAATAGATTTCATCTTGAAAATTTACACACATGTATATTATGTCTCCATTATATCTGTATCTTTTTCAGAATGTTTTGAAATGCAGAAATAAGAATTTTAATGGATTTTGAAAACTACAAATGTATGCCTCCATGGAGCTCCACCTCCAAAAGCAATTTTCGACTAGTCGATGCCCTTAGATAGCGGATATGATGTTGATGTGCCAGAATTATTGGTACAAGCCATATGTTGCAATCATTGAAACTATTATTTAACGTTACAGTCTAACAACCATATTTCATGATAATGCAAATAGTAATGTTTTAATGCAAATAGTAATGTTTGTCGAATCTCTCATACCTGATGGGTTGCAGCCAGTGTGTCACGCCACAAGTACAGTCCTGCCAAGAGTAGTACTCCCTCTGTTTCTAAATATGGGACGTTTTAGAGATTTCAATACGGACTATATATGGATATATATAAACGCATTTTAGAGTGTAGATTAATTCATTTTGCTCCGAGTGTAGTCCGTGTTTGAATCTCTAAAAAGGTTCATATTTAGGAACGGAGGGAGTATGTGTCATACATTGGTTCCCCTTCTATTATAAGATGTGCCATATGTGTCTGCAAAGAACTATCAACCATATCCTACACCTCTCCCACCTTGACCACACAATCTGCCTCACAATGTCTTCTTTCTCCTTGCGAACGCCGCAAGAAAGCGGTGCCAAAATCAACCGGGAGCTCTACCAGAAGTTCACCAACGTGGTATCCTCCTTGCCCTGCTCCCCGGCTCTCACCAGGCACCCGCTCTACCGCCATGACAGTGGCTGGTATGCCCCTCTAGCGCCAATGGTCTCCACAATGGTTGCGGACGCATGCTTCTCGGCGCATCCCTGGGACATCGTCATTGCCACAATGCCGAAGTCCTGCACAACGTGGATAAAAGCAATGCTTTACTCCATGGTGCACAGAAGGGAGCACCCCACAGATCGGGGACTGGGAGAACTATCTGTCGCCAGAGACGGCAAGGACGATCAACGCATTACCGAGGCTGGGTTCAAGGGTTCTGGCCTCCGTGTGTAGCCGGTCATGGTGTAATATTGTTACTCAATCATTGTACGTGCTGTGCTAGATATGTAACCTGGAATAGTTATGCATGTGGATTCAGTGAGAGACTGGGATTGTGCGTTTTGCGTGCATAGGTGTGCTGTATGTGGCTGTTTCCTTCTGTATTGGTGTTTTTCTATCTAAATAAATAGCAGAAACATACTTGATCGTCTACCAGCGCTCCACTTGGAAATATCTAGTAAGTGATTTATAATATCAGTAGTTCAGTACACACAACTAGGCATGCATGACCAAAACACACACGCCAATCCTTCAAAATTACATCGTGTTGCTCTCGCTATCTATAAACGGAGACCGGAACCTCTGAAAACCTGGACTCAATGATGGTGTCTATCCTCTCCGCCATCTCCGCCGATAGATGGGTCTCCCAGTCGCTGAGTTCGCCATGCCAGAACAACCAACTGTTATCTTACTCGGCGAACACAATCTCCATCTTGCCGTACTTGGTGGCGTCGAGGTCGAGCCCAGTCATGTGCTCAATTGAGCATGGGTGACGATGGCTCCACGCCAAACGACCATGCAGCGTCGAGGTCGAGCCCAGTCATGTGCTCAATTTGGCACATGTGCTGCCGGGTCCCGACTCATCTCTTCGTGCCACGGGAAGAGAATCTGCTTAGGATGCACGAGATGTGCGTCCCAGTTCATCAAACTTCTGTTAGACCTCTTCATCGATTTTCACGTCGTCTTTTTTCGGTGTCATGGTTCGAAGACATTGTGTGACGGAGAGCCTGCGATAAAGGTAGGAGGATCTACGATAAGGTACATATTTCTTTGGAGCTGCATAAGGGGTATCTTATGACAGAAGGGTAGTCATGACTGCAACCAAGTGGCACAAGTCAACACCAACCATGACTATTCGCATTATTGAGAAATATTGTTGGTAGATATTGACGTTAAATTATTGGAATGATTGTGAAATGTGGCTGGTATGGTACCAAAATTCCCTCTTTTCAAAAAGATGGAAAGACCCCGGCCAATGATCGAGTGATCCACACACAACACTATGATGACATATTAATTAGCAGACAAAGGCACAACGCTCTAAAACAACGTCTTCACGTCGCTTGCGCACCAATGTTGGCTGGTCCAACCAGATAGCACCAGCCTGAGATGCAGTTGGTGGAGTCGCGACACCATTGTCTAGTTGATTGTTGTCACACATGCCACGAAAGCACCTAGCAGCCATCACTACCAGATGCGCCCCCTCGACGATATTCGGCGGCAGCAACTCCCAGCGAGACTGAGCCAAAGCCAAGAGGATCATGCTATATCCTCTTGATCTGGCATACCTCACCGTTACCGAACTGCACCGGCCCGCCACGCCGATGCATTCACCAGCCCGAGATGCAGTTGGTAGTGTCAAGAGCCTTGAAGACCACCATGACAGCCAACCACACCGCTGCCACAACGTAACCGACAGCGAGTAGATCGAGGTTCGTCGGGGGCGGAGGCTTGGTTTGCCCACGCAACAAGGTTACGCCCTCCAGTGTGGTGGCCATGTGCATTGATCCATCCCACCTGAGCGACCCTGGTGGCGACGAACTGGAGCGCTACCTGGTTGTTGCGGAGGTGCGCGGCGACTGCCCCTTATGACCCAGCCGGTCACAGCGCCATGGTCGACGAGGGAGAGAGCATGTTATTATGTTTTTTACTATAGCTCCTGACACCATTTACGATTATTTATGGACTAACCCGGACTTACAGTTCCATTTAAGCTGTGTTTGGATTTAAGTTTATTTCATTGGGTGTGCCATCACAATCAAGGTCAGCCTAGGATCTTCTGAGGGTATTGTTGGAGCAGCCCATGGATTGACGGATACACACACACACGAATACGCAGTGGACACGCCTACACTTATCACGTTGTACACAATGGAGTGGAAGAACGCATATACATAGAGAGCTTTTGCAGCAGACACACTTGTGACTTCTCTTGTATTTCTTCTCATTCATCAATCCAACTTAAATACCCAGTATAATAGACTCACACGTAGCCAAGGCAACAACCTGGCCGGTTCTCATGCCATGCACCGTACGACTTGATCCATTAACCAACTAACCTATGCACTAACTAATCTAGCTACGTGCATGCACACGTATAACACAGGCGCAATCTCTCCACAAGTGCCACATGACTTCGCCCGCTTACCAAACTAATGCTTGCAACGCTATCTAATCTCCTGGCCACAACTAAGTTGTCCAGCCGTTCTGACCAAGCCGTCGCGCACCTTGCCTCTTCTCACGGCCATGCTGCACCGCACATCATCCGTCATCATGCCTTGCACCCCGTATCGCACACCAGCTGGCCTTCGCCGGAGTACAACTCGCTGAGCTAAGCTATATGCAGAATAAAATTGGAAATGTTGAAAATAATCTTGACACGTGTCATGCACACGTGTGTAATTTCTAGCGGGTCAGTGCATCAAGGCTGGTGTGGGACCGTCGGAGCGTCCCATCGCAGGATTTGACGGTGCGAGTGGCCTTCCTCCTTAATTCTCCATTGCAATGTGCGGGATTTGGCGGCGACCGACTCTTGTCCCGGCTCGACTGCCTGCTTTTGCAAGCATGCTTCACTTATATGGTAGCTGCTGAGATTGCGTAAAATGGGGGCAACAACACACGTTCACTTTAATATGGTGGTGCTGAAGGAAATATGCCCCATAGGCAATAATAAAGTTGTTATTTATATTTCCTTATATCATGATAAATGTTTATTATTCATGCTACAATTGTATTAACCGGAAACTTAGTACATGTGTGAATACATAGACAAACAGAGTGTCACTAGTATGCCTCTACTTGACTAGCTCGTTAATCAAAGATGGTTAAGTTTCCTAGCCATAGACATGAGTTGTCATTTGATGAACGGGATCACATCATTAGAGAATGATGTGATTGACTTGACCCATCCATTAGCTTAGCACTATGATTGTTTAGTTTATTGCTATTGCTTTCTTCATAACTTATACATGTTCCTATGACTATGAGACTATGCAACTGCCGAATACCGAAGGAGCACTTAATGTGCTATCAAACGTCACAACGTAACTGAGTGATTATAAAGATGCTCTACAGGTGTCTCCGATGGTGTTTGTTGAGTTGGCATAGATTGAAATTCGGACTTGTCACTCCGATTGTCGGAGAGGTATCTCTGGGCCCTCTCGGTAATGCACATCACTATAAGCCTTGCAAGCAATGTGACTAATGAGTTAGTTACAGGATGATGCATTATGGAATGAGTAAAGAGACTTGCCGGTAATGAGATTGAACTAGGTATGATGATACCGACGATCGAATCTCGGGCAAGTAACATACCGATGACAAAGGGAACAACGTATGCTGTTATGCAGTTTGACCGATAAAGAACTTCGTAGAATATATATGAGCCAATATGAGCATCCAGGTACCTCTATTGGTTATAGACCGGAGGTGAGTCCCGATCATGTCTACATAGTTCTCGAACCCGTAGGCTCCGCACGCTTAACGTTCGATGACGATCGGTATTATGAGTTTATGTGTTTTGATTTACCGAAGATAGTTCGAAGTCCCGGATGTGATCACGGACATGACGAGGAGTCTCGAAATGGTCGATACATATAGATTGATATATTCGACAATGCTATTTGGACACCAGATGAGTTCCAGGGGTCACCGGATAAATATCGGAGTGTCGGGGGGTTATCGGAACCCCTGGGGGAACTAATGGGCCAACATGGGCCTTGTAAGAGAGAGAGAGAGAGAGGAGAGGGCCCTAGGGCTGGCCGCCCCCCCTAGGAGTCCGAATTGGACTAGGAGGGGGCGGCGCCCCCCTCCCTTTCCTTCTCCCTCTCTCCATCTCCTCCTTCCCCCTCTCTTCCCTTGTTGGAAACCTACTAGGAATAGGATTCCTATTCCTAGTAGCAATCCTACTTGGGGCGCGCCCCATGAGGGCCGGCCGACCTCCCCCTTGCTCCTTTATATACGGGGGCAGGGGGAACCCTAGAACACACAAGTTGACAGTTGTCTTAGACGTGTGCGGTGCCCCCTTCGCAGATTTCCACCTCGATCATATCGTTGTAGTGCTTAGGTGAAGCCCTGCGTCGGTAACTTCAACATCACCGTCATCGTGCTATCGTGCTGACAAAACTCTCCCTCGGCCTCAGCTAGATCATGAGAACGAGGGACATCACCGAGCTGAACGTGTGCAGATCGCGGAGGTGCCGTACGTTCGGTACTTGGATCGGTTGGATCGCGAAGACATTTGGCTACATCAACCGCGTTACTAAACGCTTCCGCTTTCGATCTACGAGGGTACGTGGACACACTCTCCCCACTCGTTGCTATGCATCACCTAGATGGATCTTGCATGTGCGTAGGCAAATTTTTTGAAATACTACGTTCCCCAACAGTGGCATCAGAACTAGGTCTATGTGTAGATGTTATATGCACGAGTAGAACACAAAGAGTTGTGGGCGATAATAGTCATACGGCTTACCAGCATGTCATACTTTGATTCGGCGGTATTGTTGGATGAAGCGGCCCAGACCGACATTACATGACCGCGTTCATGAGACTGGTTCTACCGCCGTGCTTCGCACACAGATGCCTAGTGGGTGTCTGTTTCTCTAGCTTTAGTTGAATCGAGTGTGACTACGCCCGGTCCTTGTTGAAGGTTAAAACAACACACTTGATGAAAAATCGTTGAGGTTTTTGATGCGTAGGTAAGAAGGGTTCTTGCTAAGCCCGTAGCAGCCACGTAAAACTTGCAACAACAAAGTAGAGGACGTCTAACTTGTTTTTGCAGGGCTTGTTGTGATGTGATATGGTCAAGATGTGATGAGATATAAATTGTTGTATGAGATGATCATGTTTTTGTTAAAGTTATGGCAACTAGCAGGAGCCTTATGGTTGTCTGTTTATTGCATAAGATGCAAGCACCATATAATTGCATTACTTTATCGCTATGCGATAACAATAGTTGCAAAAGCAATAGTTGGCGAGACGACCATGTGACGACATGTTGATAAAGATCAAGATGATGAAGATCGTGGTGTCATGCCGGTGACGATGGAGATCATGACGGTACTTTGGAGATGGAGATCAAAGGCACAAGATGATGATGGCCATATCATGTCACATATTTTGATTGCATATGATGTTTATCTTTTTATGCATCTTATTTTGCTTAGTACGGTGGTAGAATTATAAGATGATCTCTCACTAAATTTCAAGGTATAAGTGTTCTCCCTGAGTATGCACCGTTATGACAGTTCTTCGTGCTGAGACACCACGTGATGATCCGGCGTGATAAGCTCTACGTTCACATACAACGGGTGCAAGTCAGTTTTTGCACATGCAGAATACTTGGGTTAAACTTGACGAGTATAGCATATGCAGATATGGCCTCGGAACACTAAGACCGAAAGGTCGAGAGTGAACCATATAGTAGATATGATCAACATAGTGATGTTCACCATTGAAAACTACTCCATCTCACGTGATGATCGGACATGGTTTAGTTGATATGGATCACGTGATCATTTAGATGACTAGATAGATGTCTATCTAAGTGGGAGTTCTTAAGTAATATGATTAATTGAGCCTTGGTTTATCATGAACTTAGTCCTGATAGTTTTTGCATATCAATGTTGTAGATCAATAGCTCGTGTATAGCTCCCTTGTTTTATTTTTTGATATGTTCCTAGAGAAAAATAAGTTGAGAGATGACAATAGCAATGATGCGGACTGGGTCCGTGGTCTAAGGATTATCCTCATTGCTGCACAGAAGAATTGTGTCCTTGATGCACCGCTAGGTGACGGACCTATTGCAGGAGCAGATGCAGATGTTATGAACATTTGGCAAGCTCGGTATGATGACTACTTGATAGTTTAGTGTGTCATGCTTTAAGACTTAGAACCGGGACTTCAAAAATGTTTTGAACACCACGGAGCATATAAGATGTTCCAAGAGCTGAAATTGGTATTTTAGACTCATGCCCGAGTCGAGAGGTATGAGATCTCTGACAAGTACTTTGCCTACAAGATGGAGGAGAATAGCTCAACTAGTGAGCATGTGCTCAGAATGTCTGAGTACTAAATCGCTTGAATCAAGTGGGAGTTTATATTCGAGATAAGATAGTGATTGACATAGTTCTCTAGTCACTATCACCAAGTTACTGGAGCTTTGTGATGAACTATAATATGCAAGGGATGACAAAAATGATTCCCGAGCTCTTCATGATGCTGAAATCGACAAAGGTAGAAATCAAGAAAAGCATCAAATGTTGATGGTTGACAAGACCACTAGTTCCAAGTAAAAGGGCAAGGGAAAGAAAGGGAAATTCAAGAAGAATGGCAAGCAAGTTGCCACTCCCATGAAGAAGCCCAAAGCTAGACCCAAGCCTGAAACTGAGTGCTTCTACTGCAAAGGAAATGGTCACTAGAAGCCGAACTGCCCCAAATACTTGGCGGATAAGAAGGATGGAAAAGTGAACAAAAGTATATATGATATACATGTTATTGATGTGTACTTTACTAGTGTTCATAGTAGCCCCTGGGTATTTGATACTGGTTCAGTTGCTATGATTAGTAACTTGAAACAGGAGTTACAAAATGAACAGAGACTAGTTGAGGGCGAGGTGACGATGTGTGTTGGAAGTGATTCCAACATTGATAAGATCACCATCTCATCCTCCCTCTACCTTTAGGATTAGTATTGGAACTAAATAAATGTTATTTGGTGTTTGCGTTGAGCATAAATATGATTGGATCATGTTTATTGCGATACGGTTATTCATTTAAGTCAAAGAATAATTGTTGTTCTGTTTACATGAATAAAACCTTCTATGGTCTTACATCCAATGTGAATGGTTTACTGAATCTTGATCACAGTGACACACATATTCATAATATTGAAACCAAAAGATGCAAAGTTAATAATGATAGTGCAACTTATTTGTGGCACTGCCGTTTAGGTCATATTGGTGTAAAGCGCATGAAGAAACTCCATGCTGATGGGCTTTTGGAATCACTTGATGCTTGCGAACCATGCCTCATGGGCAGGATGACTAAGACTCCGTTCTCTGGAACAATGGAGCGAGCAAATGACTTATTGGAAATAATACGTACCGATATATGCGGTCCGATGAGTGTTGAGGCTCGCGGCGGGTGTCGTTATTTTCTGACCTTCACAGATTATTTGAGAAGATATGGGTATATCTACTTGATAAAACATATGTCTGAAACATTTGAAAAGTTCAAAGAATTTCAGAGTGAAGTGGAAAATCATCGTAACAAGAAAATAAAGTTTCTATGATCTAATCGTGGAGGTGAATATTTGAGTTATGAGTTTGGTCTTCATTTGAAACAATGTGGAATAGTTTCACAACTCACGCCACATGGAACACCACAGCATAATGATGTGTCTGAACGTTGTAACCGTACTTTATTAGATATGGTGCGATCTATGATGTCTCTTACCGATTTACCACTATCGTTTTGGGGTTATGCATTAGAGACAGCTGCATTCACGTTAAATAGGGCACCATCTAAATCCGTTGAGATGACACCGTATGAACAATGGTTTGCAAGAAACCTAAGCTGTCGTTTCTTAAAGTTTGGGGTTGCGATGCTTATGTGAAAAAGTTTCACCTGATAAGCTCAAACCCAAATTGAAGAAGTGCATCTTCATAGGATACCCAAAAGAAACTGTTGGGTACACCTTCTATCACAGATCCGAAGGAAAGATCTTTGTTGCTAAGAGTAGATCCTTTCTAGAGAAGGAGTTTCTCTCGAAAGAAGTGAGTGCGAGGAAAGTAGAACTTGATTAGGTAATTGTACCTTCCCTCGAATTGGAAAGTAGCTCATCACTGAAATCAGTTCCAGTGATGCCTAGACCAATTAGTGAGGAAGTTAATGATGATGATCATGAAACTTCAGATCAAGTTACTACCGAACCTCGTAGGTCAACCAGAGTACGTTCCGCACCAAAGTGGTATGGTAATCCTATTCTGGAAGTCATGTTACTAGACCATGATGAACCTACGAACTATGAGGAAGTGATGATGAGCCCAGATTCCGCGAAATGGCTTAAGGTCATGAAATCTGAGATGGGATCCATGTATGAGAACAAAGTATGGACTTTGATTGACTTGACCGATGATCGATGAGCCATTCAGAATAAATGGATCTTCAAGAGGAAGACGAACGCTAATAATAGTGTTACTATCTACAAAGCTCGAAATGTCGAAAAAGGTTTTTGACAAGTTCAAGGTGTTGACTATGATGAGATTTTCTCACTCGTATCGATGTTTAAAAGTCTGTCCGAATCATGTTAGCAGTTGCTGCATTTTATGAAATCTGGCAAATGGATATCAAAACTACATTCCTTAATGGATTTATTAAAGAAGAGTTGTATATGATGCAACCAGAAGGTTTTGTCAATCCTAAAGGTGCTAACAAAGTGTGCAAGCTCCAGCGATCCATCTATGGACTGGTGCAAGCATCTCGGAGTTGGAATATACGCTTTGATGAGTTGATCAAAGCATATAGTTTTATACAGACTTTTGGAGAAGCCTGTATTTACAAGAAAGTGAATGGGAGCACTACAGCCTTTCTGATAAGTATATGTGAATGACACATTGTTGATCAGAAATGATGTAGAATTTTCTAGAAAGCAAAAAGGAGTGCTTGAAAGAAGTTTTTCAAAGAAAGACCTCAGTGAAGCTGCTTACATATTGGGCATCAAGATTTATAGAGATAGATCAAGATGCTTGATAATATTTTTCAATGGTACATACCTTGACAATATTTTTGAAGTAGTTCAAAATGGAACAGTCAAAGGAGTTCTTGCCTGTGTTGCAAGGTGTGAAGTTGAGTAAAGACTCAAAACCCGACACAGCAGAAACTAGAAAGAGAATGAAAACTCATTCCCTATGCCTCAGTCATAGGTTCTATAAAGTATGATATGCTGTGTACCAGACCTATTGTATACCTTAGCATGATTTTGGCAAGGGAGTGTAATAGTGATCTAGGAGTAGATCACTGGACAGCGGTCAAAATTATCCTTAGAGGACTAAGGAAATATTTCTCGGTTATGGAAGTGATAAAAGAGTTCACCGTAAAGAGTTACGTCGATGCAAGCTTTTGACACCGATCTTGATGACTCTAAGTCTTGATCTAGATACATATTGAAAGTGGGAGAAATTATCTAGAGTAGCTCCGTGCAGAGTATTGTAGACATAGAAATTTGCAAAATACATACGGATCTGAATATTGCAGACCCGTAGACTAAACTTCTCTCACAAGAAAAATATGATCACTCTTTGGGTGTTAGCGATGTGAACTAGATTATTTACTCTAGTAAACCCTCTGGGTATTAGTCACATGAAGATGTGAACTATTGGTGTCAAATCACATGGCGATGTGAACTAGATTATTGACTCTAGTGCAAGTGGGAGACTGAAGGAAATATGCCCTAGAGGCAATAATAAAGTTGTTATTTATATTTCCTTATATCATGATAAATGTTTATTATTCATGCTAGAATTCTATTAATCGGAAACTTAGTACATGTGTGAATACATACACAAACAAAGTGTCACTAGTATGCCTCTACTTGACTAGCTCATTAATCAAAGATGGTTAAGTTTCCTAGACATAGACATGAGTTTTCATTTGATGAACAGGATCACATCATTAGAGAATGATGTGATTGACTCAACCCATTAGTTAGCTTAGCACTATGATCGTTTAGTTCATTGCTATTGCTTTCTTCATAACTTATACATGTTCCTATGACTTTGAGATTATGCAACTCCTGAATACTGGAGGAATACTTAGTGTGCTATCAAACGTCACAACGTAACTGTGTGATTATAAAGATGCTCTACATGTGTCTCCGATGGTGTTTGTTGAGTTGGCATAGATCGAAATTCGGATTTGTCACTCCGATTGTCGGAGAGGTATCTCTGGGCCCTCTCGGTAATGCACATCACTATAAGCCTTGCAAGCAATGTGTCTAATGAGTTAGTTACAGGATGATGCATTACGGAACGATAAAGAGACTTGCCGGTAATGAGATTGAACTTGGTATGATGATACCGACGATCGAATCTCGGGCAAGTAACATACCGATGACAAAGGGAACAATGTATGCTGTTATGCGGTTTGACCGATAAAGATCTTCATAGAATATGTAGGAGCCAATATGAGCATCCAGGTTCCGCTATTGTTTATTGACCAGAGATGAGTCTCGATCATGTCTACATAGTTCTCGAACACGCAGGGTCCGCACGCTTAACGTTCGATGACGATCAGTATTATGAGTTTATGTGTTTTGATTTACCAAAGATAGTTTAGAGTCCCGTATGTGATCACGGACATGACGAGTAGTCTCAAAATGGTCGAGACATAATGATTGATATATTGGGTGATGTTATTCGGACACCGGATGAGTTCCGGGGGTCATCGGATAAATATCGGAGTGCCCGGGGGGTTATCGGAACCCCGGGGAAACTAATGGGCCAACATGGGCCTTTTGAGACAAAGAGATGAGAGGGCCCTAGGGCTGGCCGTGTGCCCCCCTTTAGGAGTCTGAATTGGACTATGAGGGGGCGGCGCCCCCCTCCCTTTCCTTCTCCCTCTCTCCCTCTCCTTCCTTCCCCCTCTCTTCCTTTGTTGGAAACCTACTAGGAATAGCATTCCTATTCCTAGTAGGAATCCTACTTCGGGCGCGCCCCATGAGGGCCGGCCGGCCTCCCCCTTGCTCCTTTGTATACGGGGCAGGGGGAATCCTAGAACACACAAGTTGACAGTTGTCTTAGCCGTGTGCGGTGCCCCCCTCCACAGATTTCCACCTCGGTCATATCCTTGTAGTGCTTAGGTGAAGCCCTGCGTCGGTAACTTCATCATCACTGTCATCACACCGTCTTGCTGATGAAACTCTCCCTCGGCCTCAGCTGGATGAAGAGAACGAGGGACGTCACTGAGCTGAACGTGTGCAGATTGCGGAGGTGCCATACGTTCGGTACTTGGATTGGTTGGATCGCGAAAACGTTCGACTACATCAACCGTGTTACTAAATGCTTCCGCTTTTGGTCTAAGAGGGTACGTGGACACACTCTCCCCGCTCGTTGCTATGCATCACCTAGATGGATCTCGCGTGTGTGTAGGCAAAAAATTTGAAATACTACTTTCCCCAACATGTGAATCTCAAGCATCGGTCTCGAGCTCTAGGGTGAAAACCCGAGGTTTGGCCTCATTGGTTATATTTGGCAATGGCGATATTTACTATGTCATTACCTTATTGAATGCATTTCTCGGATTTACTCAGACTTGTTCTTCAGGTTGAAAACCAATGATCTGCCCATCTTTGGTTGGATCCGGCAACAGTGGCGCTTGAGCGTTGTTCCCTTTATGAATGCGTTGTTGGTGAAGAATCCATATCATGTGACCGGTGTTGTCAAGTGATTGTTGGTGCGGATATGGTTGTTGTTGTAGATTGTTGATCATTGTTTTGATCGCTTTGGGATTTCTTTTCTTTTTACTCCACCAAGGCATAGTTTCGGTCTTATATGACTTTGCTAGTTGCCTGTGCGATTTTCGTGTCCATGTGTTGGTGTTTGTTGTGTGCATCCTAGGTATGCAGAGGCCGGGTGTGTTGCTCATTGTGTTTGTATCCCCTTGATGCCTCATTTTGAGTTAATAAAATTCACCCTTTGTCGAAAATCATGGACACTCTACCATTATTCCATACGTGCAGTCACACCTCTCGCAATCTGCCATGGATCCTCGATCTTCTTGCCACTGTGTGCATTGTTCCTAGCCAGCAATAGTGCATAGAGGCCCTGAATCGGCATGGCCTTCTCATCATCTGTCGCCTCTGTCAACCATTGTAGCATCCATGACACGAATGAGCTCTGGGTAATCATTGATATAGGTGGGATCACCAACCTTGCCCCCAATACTGAGCTTAACTCCTTCCAAAAAAATGCCGAGTGACGGCAAGACCAAAACCGATGATACATCGTCTCTTCTCTCCCACACGCTGGGCAGAAAATGCCATCCTTGATGTGTCGACGGAGAAGCTCAGATCCCACCACCAATCCATTCTTGATCAAGCTCCATACATGAATTAATGCTTTGCCGCGGGCATTGGCTCCCCACAGCGCGATCCAACCCTGATGAGTTGCCACTGACGACGAAGGGCCTAGCTGTCATGCTCTCGCCCTTTTCTTCTCTAGGCATAAATTATAAGCAGATTTGACCATAAATTTTCCACTCTTAGTAAAATTTCAAGCAAGAAAATCTTCAGATCCATGCCCACCCACACATATTTGGATGATATCCCATATATCGTCCGGTGTAAACCTGACCTCCAGCTTGACCCTATCCAATGTGTCACCTTCCTCATTGAGTAGATCACACTCACGCGTTTCATTCCGTGCACATATACCTAGCCCAGTGGTCGTAGGCTTCCTTTGCACGGTATCCAACTGTCATGATGGATACGAATGTTTGTGTCATCACCCTTTCTCCAAATCAGTCCATCAAGTAACAAATCTCGGCCATGCAAGATGCTTCGGAAAAGTGTAGGAGCCACCGCTCTGACATGTTGCATTAAGAATGGATCCATTCGTGAAATACCTAGCCTTTAGAACCCGAGCAGAAAGAGAGGAAGGGACTTGCAAAATCCTCCATGCTTTCTTTGCTAGTAATCCTTGATTGGAAGCCTCCATAACACGGAAACCCATTCCTCCATCGTGTTTACTTATGCACATTTTTCTTCATGCTATTCAATGTACCTTTTTTCACCATTTGCTTCACTCCACCAAAAGTTTGAAGAGATAGATGTCAGGTTCCTATACAATTTCTTGGTGAGTTGGAAGAAGCTCATGGTAAAAGTTGGGGTAGATTGGAGCACGAACTTGACTAGCACTTCAGGAGCCTTCTTAGACAAACCTTGCCCTTTCCATCAAGTGACCTTCCCTTTAGCACTTTCTCGAGAATATTTAGAAGTCCCTTCTTTGGATCTCCCCACTACCGATGGTCGACCCAAGTATTTTACATTCAACGTTTTGGACTGGATCCCAATGACCTTCTTGAGATGCTCCTTGTTCTCCTCTGTACTAACTTTCCCAAAGAAAATAGAAGATTTTTGTATATTAACTTTCTATCCAGAGGCCACTTCATAATCATGCAAGATGGTTTTGAGAGCTTCTAGACTGCTTTTAGAGCCCTCAAGAGAGACAATGCTATCATCCATAAAGATAAAGCGGGTTACTGTGGGGCGAGTGCTCCCAAATGATACCCCTTTAATGTCACCAACCCGTTGCACATTTTTTTAGTAATGCTGAGTAGCCCTCCACACAAAACAAAAATAAGAACATCGACAAAGGGTTACCCTGTCGGAGACCCCTTCAGGGTAGAAAAATGTGGGAGATCCCCCCATCAAGCTTCACTGAAAACATCGCTGACGTCACACATCGCATACTCATTTATACCCAAGCAGCAGCAAAACCAAACCCTCTCCATCATCCTCTCCAAAAACGACCACTCAACCCTGTCGTACGCCTTCATCATATCCAACTTGACCGCGTAGAGTGGTTTCTTCCTATTCCTCATCCTGATAGGATGGAAACACTCAAACGCCACCAGAATATTATCTAGGATAAGCCTCGTCGGTACAAACACACTTTGCTCTTATGAAATCATCACCAGAAGGATCACTTTTAACCTATTTGCAAGCACCTTCATGGCAATCTTGTACATCACATTACACAAGATTATCGGTCAGAACTGTGACATCAACTCCGGTGAGTTTACTTTAGGGATCATCACAATAAATGTATCATTGAAGCTCTCGGGTGCCGCAACTGCATACAGAAAATTCTTCAACGCTACGCAAACATCATTCTTTACCAACGAGCTGTGTCATTGATATAACATCGTCAGGAAACCATCTGGCCTCGGAGCCTTTGTTGGTCCCATTTGAAACAGAGCGGTCTCTACTTCAGCATCTGAAATCTCGGGAGTCAATTTTGCATCCATCTCCTCAAAGACCACCAAGTTAATATGTTGCAGCAGAAGCTCTGCCGCCTCCAACCGATCTGGTCCCATCCTCCCTAAAAGAGAGAAGACAGAGTTGTGTGAGAGGAGGAAGAAGAAGCGGCACTGCAAGGAGAGGCAACCCCATCTCAATTCTAAGAGGACTAAAAAGGAAAAGCTTGGGAATGACCAATGCACCACTATTTTCATTTCAACCTTTGACTGACCTCCATAGAGATTGGTCAGGCTAAGCCCCTTCAATTGCATCACCAATAATATAATGTAGTCAACCCTTCCAATAAAAAAAATCAACCGATTGCTTGTACGATTTGTGCATTTAAAAATTCCTTCATTTTTGTTTCCTGTAAAATGGACTCTTGATGACAAATGTGTATATAGCTTCCGCTGAAAAGGTGGGTCTGGCATTCTCAAAACGGCAAAGTCCCCGTCAGCCGGATGTGCTCGAGGGTGCGCTTCAGGCCGAACTGCTGAACAACCCGGTTCATGGCTTTGAAACTGTCCCCGTAGGCAAAGGAGGTGTCTGACTCGATCATGTGCTTGAAGAAGTCACCAAGCCTCCACTCGAACTGAGACCTCCCACCCTTCTTAGAGGATGTGGATGACGAAGAGGATGAGGATGTCGAAGCAGCGTTGCTCCTTGATCCGGCCATGATCTCCCACTTGATCCATAGGTGGGCGAGGACTTGGCATATGCCCTCTTTTATATATATCTGTACTGTGTGTGGTAGCCTGTGAATGCACGTACTCATTAGCATGACATGTCCATCTATCATTATTCCAGTACAAGATGATGTAGACTCTTCTTGGTAGATAAATTGAGTTCTTCAGTCAAGATTGCCAACAATTGGTTCAAAGTTTCATAGAACGATAACAGTAATTCGAGCCCAGAAGATCCAAGAGAGTAGTAGTTCGGTAACTTCTGGTAGGAATTCCAAAGCCTGACCTTTAGTTTTTACTGTAAGCAATGTCTTAGCAGATTCATTTCTAAATGTGGGTTTACATGCTAAAATACAAGTCATGTAACACTCATAGAGCATAATTAACAAGAGAATGCATCTTGCTTGTAGAATATTCTAAGGCCAGTTCTCTATTAATTTGGTACATGCTCGATGGTTAGCCTATTACTAAGGTGGGGCCCCACCACCCTCTTTTGATTACATCAAAAAGCTTTTTTAGTGAAACCAACTCAACAAAAAAATACCACAAGAGTTAAAGACAACCTTTAAGTCACAACCAGGCTTGCATCATCTCATGAGCTAAAATTGAACCTGTCAACAACCTGCAAGAATAAGAACTTATTAGAGATTCACAAATTCATAGCAAGACATTCAGGGTTTATCAAGTTTGAACAATAAAAGATGCAAATGATGATAAAGTGGTTCTTAAGTAACAGGAAACAAATATCTTCAAGTAATCCAATTAATTCATTGCATGTATTTTTTTTACAATACAAAAATAGTAGTATTTTGAATAAGTGAAATAGAATTATTATTTTGTAACTTCTTCTATTAAATCTCAACTAAAAGCTGGAGATTCTGGCATTGTTAATTATTTTACGAGGATAATTCCAACATTATGAAGCAGAAAATTAATGCTTCACCTCGGGAGACCATATAGAATGAGAACTACATTCACTTCACATCGTCGTAAACCTAGTACTCATGAACCTACACACCACCAACTGTGAAGACATATCCACTTGTGGCTTTGACTTCACATCCAATTCAAATCACTATACCCCTCAAGTAATGTCGGGTACCCAGAATAGTGAATTCTGTAGTTCACAGTACCTTGCAAATAACGCATCACCCGCTCAACGGCATGCCAATGCACATCTCTCGGATTGGAGACATACCGGCCCAGTTTGCACATAGCAAATGAGATGTCAGGACGAGTAGCACAGCTAGGTACATCAATGAACCAACCACTTGAGAATATCTCAATTGATCTATAGTTGTTCCTTCGAACTTTCGAATCCGTACACTAGGATCATATGGTGTTGCAGATTGTTTTCAGTTGGAATATACAAAACGGCTCAAAATCTTCTCAACATAGTGGGATTACAAAAGTGTAATTTCACCCTCAGTATCTCTCAGTAGGTTGATGTTCAAGATAATATCAGCCATGCCCCGGTCTTTCATCTCAAAATTATGAGATAGAAACGCCTTGACCTCCTCAATGACTTTGAGGTGGGTCCCAGATATCATTATGTCATCGACATATCATTATCGCCCCCACCATAGCGATAGTATACACATTTGTCAGCTTCATTAACGACAAAGTCAGCAGATGTCAAAGTTGTATTAAACTTCTCATGCCATTGCTTAGGCGCTTGTTTCAGGCCATACAAAGATTTCACTAGCTTCCACACCTTTCTTTCCGACCATTTACTACAAAGCCATCTGGTTGTTGCATGTAAATTTCCTCGTCTAGCTCGCCATTAAGGGATGTTGTCTTAACATGCATCTGATGAATGAGAAGACCATGCGAGGCAGACAACGCGAGTAACACTCGATAGGTTGTCAGTTGTAACATCCCAAAATTCTAAATTTTGGAATGTTATAATAAATAGATAGTTTTGATTGTTGTGTGACTGATTGACTGAAAGTGAGTGAAATTTGAAACTTCTGAAAGTTAAATGAGAGGAAATAAAAGGACTTTCCCAAACTTTCATCTTTGCTTTCTGATCTCCATGAATTCAAATTCTTTTTTCAAATACAAAACCCTAGAGAGAAGATGACATGATTTCTTCCATTTAATTAAATGAAAAGGGTTTTGAAAAGATTTGAATTCCATTTGGAAATATTTCAAATTCAGAAACTTTAAGCAACTCAATGATTTTCATGAGAGAGGATAAAATGACTTCTTCAAAACATATGAAATATGAGTTGGGAGTTCCAAAGAATCAATTTAAAACTCCCCTTGAAATTATTATTTTCAATTTGGAGTTATTTGGATTTTATTCAAATTATTTTTCTCCATAAGTAAAATATATGAAAATTGGGGTAAAATGATTCCCTACATCAAAAAATTGGAGAGAAATAAATTTGAAATCATTTTAGTATTTTTAAAATGATTTTTATTGGGTTTTATTGCAACCGTAGCACTCTTTGCTTTATTTGAAATTGTGTAGATTTTATTTGACGTTAGTAAAATGTTCATGTTGTAGAAAATCTTTTTTTGAAAACTATGATATATAATATGCCTAGAAAAATTTGAATTTATTTTCGTTATTTGGTTTTCCTTATGTGCCTATTTTTTAAAAAAACTGAACGTACGGCCCATAATTATTTGTCGTCCACACACGTAGCGTAGTGACAGCGGGCGCCTCATCTTATTTTTTTTCTTTCTCTTAAATGGGACAGGCCCAGCCAGCCATAATCCTTTCTCGTCTTTCTTTCTTTTCTTCTTTAGCCAAAATTCAAAAAAAAATGGCAGCACCGTGTACGCGCACCTGGCCGGCCCTTGGTGATTTTTTTAGCCCATGCGGTTTCCCATTTATTTTATTTTTTTGTCTATGTTTAGTCCCACATTGCTTAGCCTTTGACTATTAAACTTCTTTTCCACCTATAAATATAGACCCATAGGGCCTCAAAAATCATCCGATTCGAGTTAAATTAATATTTTTGTTTGACTAGATTCATTTAAGAAAAATATTTTTCTCCTCTCTGGCGCGACTTCTGAAAATTGTCATTTCTCTCTGAAGTCGTCTTTTTTCTACCTTATAAAGGTATCTTTCTTCGTTTTTTTTTTCTTTTTATACTCCGTAGTTAATTATTTCTAGACTAGTATGATAGAATAATTAGATTATCAATTAGTCTATGTACTTATACTCAGTGGTTTGCCCGGGCACCTGGAGAACCCAGTGCTTGCCCAAGGATATCCCGCAGGACTCGTGTGATCGCCCTATGGAATGCCACCCAGGCTCAAAGGGATCATAAGATTATTCATGCTAGAAACTTCCGTGTGCAGCCACAAGCCATTGTGGGCTCTGGCATAGTTTAGTAAGAGCATCTCCAGTCGCGCCCCCAAGAAGGCCCCCCAGGCGATTTTTTGGCCGTCGGCGCCAAAAAATCGGCCCAGTCACGCCCCAAAGGGCCCAGTTTTCGCCGGCTCGGGCCGAAGTTGGCGCCGGCGGACCGAACCCAAACCCGGCGCGCTGAGGGTCGCTCGGGGGCGCCAGGCGAATATTTTCTGGCACGAAGAGCCGCGGGCCAGCCGTGTCAGCGACTCAACTCTCTTCTTGCCGCTTCGTCATCCTCATCGCCTCGTTTCCCGTGGCGAATCAATGCCAAAGCTGCGCGCTGCCGCGCCGGTCAGCCTCCATTGATGCCTCACGGGCGGCGCAGTGAAGGCCGGGTGACGCGTGTCCCCTCGGCCGTCACGCCATCAAGCCACGCGTAACGCGCCGGCAAAGCCTACCACGCGGCGCCTCCACCTATATAAGCCGACCACCAGCGCGCCGGAGGCACGCATAGACACTACACCGCCGATGCGCCCATTTCTCCCCCCTTCCTCCTCTCGCCGTCTCCAGTCCAGAAGAATGGCCGAGAGCTTTCCAGGCGACGGTGCGGCGGCGAATGGCTTCGGGCGCCGCCATCTTCACGAGGACGAGGCTCGCCTCCTTTTCGAGGCCGAGTACCCAGTCCCGCCGGACATGCGATTGCCGGCTTGGAGGATCAGCGCCGGCGGCGTGCTGGTGCCACCACCACCCATCGGGGCGGCGCGGCGTGCGGAGATCGCACGTATCCGCGTGTCCCTGCCGCGGGCGGCGAGGGAGGTGCCACGGTACGTCCCCGACAGCCCGCTCTAGGAGCCCTACTTTCGACGCCATCATGCCAAGCAGCTCGAGGCCACCAACGGCGTTATGCCCTCCGGCAGGCTCATCTCCGATGGCCGGCGCCGGTGGTGGGCGTGCCCGGCCGCATGTTGGAGGCCGTCCTCGAGTACATCGAGGGCGGCAACACGCCGCGCCTCGAGTACCGCGCTACCCCGTCCTTCTCACGCCATCGTGGGAGCTCGTGGACGCCGAGGCGCATGGACCCCGGGGCGTCCTCCTCCTCGTCTGTCCGCTCGTCCGGCTCTCCCTGCCTCTGCCCCGTCAAGCCGGAGCCCCAGGACACGCCTGTCAGCGCGCGCACCCTCAGCTCCGGTGTTCGCATCGGTGACTCGCCCCCCCCCCACCGGCCGCTTCGTCCTCGTCGAGCCCAAGATGGAGCCCGGCCTTCCCGCGGAGTACGAGGAGCCCGGCGCGGCTACTCCGACGAGGACGCCCTGCGGTGGGCGCGGGACAATTACCTCCGACAGAGATGACCCGGCAGACCCGGGCCCTGGAAGAGATCGCCGCACGCAAGCGTGGGCGCGAGGACGAGCACGGCATCGTCGTCCTCGACAGCGACGACGACGACGATGCCCCCGGACCGTCCAACCCGCCGCGCCAACCGGGGGAGGGATGCTGCAGGGACGGCGGCGGAGACGACGACGACTATGGAGACTACATGCGGTTCTACCGCCTCCTCGGCATGTAGAACTGCAAAGGCGGGCGGCGAGTGGCGAGCGGCGAGGTAGACGGCGAGGAGCGGCGATGGAGACGGCGGGGTCAGCCTGTGCTAGTTTTTTTCTTTTTTGTAAAATATGTTTAAATTTGAACGAACTCGCCGATGTTTGTGATAAATTTGAGCAGTGTTTGCGCCGTATTTGACTTTTTCAAAAAAAACGTGGGCGCCGCGACTGGGGGGGCATCTCGCCTCCAGTGCTGGGTTTAGCGCCGGTGCGCCCCAGGGGGCGATTTTTAGCCCCTCCTGGGGGCCAACGGCTGGAGATGCTCTAAGTTGCATGAGCTCTTGAAGAGGTGGACTAGCAGATGTAGGGGAAATGTAGGTCTACCAGTCTGCCCGGAGGAGAGAGTAAATGCTTCTGAAAGATTGTGTCTCTGTCATCCGTTTCTCAAACACCCTGTAGTGCGAGAAATCCAACGGAGGAGATCGAGTCTTGTGGGGAAAAGTGTGCAAACCTTTGTAGAGTGTACAAAGTAATCATTATTAGTCGCGTCCCCGGTTATGGACATCTTGAGTATCTGGTTCTTGAATTATCATGTTGATCTCAACACTTTATTTAATTAATTTGATTGGCTTAATGATTATTATTTTGGGATTGAGTTGGAGGAACCTTCTCAATATTTATCAAACCAACTTTGTAGTTAAATAAAATATATTCCTTTGAAGTAGGGAAAAATTGGCTTTTCGCAAAAACATTATAACCATTGAGCCTCCACCAGCCATATATGCATGTAGTGATAGTTATTATTCATCATTATCCTATGGTGTGAATTTACCAGTACATTCAATGTACTGACCCTTTGTGGCTGCAACGTCTCATGTTGCAGGATTCTTACGATGAGTAAGTGACATGTTAGGGTTGCGATTTCTACACTCAACTTTGTCGTTGGTGTTGATGGGAATCCACAACCTTGTTGTTACTTCCGCTATTTGGATTGAGGTAATAGTATTTAAGTTAATTTATACATGTGATTTACCTCTGTTATAAATCCTCGAGTACTGTGTGTGTCAGCATACCGATCCAGGGATGACACTTAAGCACAGAGACTTGACCGTCTGAGGTCGGGTCGCTACAAGATGGTATCAGAGCACATGTTGACTGTAGGACGTGACCCCTCGAAACTAGCAAGCCCATAGGAAAATATTTTTCTCTACAACTTCATTTTTTCAAAAAGATCTTTTACCTCTTTTCTCTTCTGAGATTATTCAAATATTCCCTTTTAGTGAGACCATACCCCCCCTTCCCCTTTTGACCACGCGAAGATTCAGCTAATGAGACCACTCCGAGAAGGACAAGATATCGGAAAAGTAAGACCATTTCGGAATGAAGAGGATTTTACCGTGCATTATAATAATGGAAACTACAACGGTTGAAGACTCCGAAGACTAGGAGAATTTGAAGGCCCTGTAGAATTTTCCAGATTTGTATGACCTAGGAAGATTACCCTTATGGAACTTGGTAGACTATTGGAGTTGTCAATACCTAAGATCAAGGTGTGTCGGAGATAGACCGGAACATAGAGCATTAGAACTCAAAGATTTTGTCAAGAAAACCCTAAGGCAGGAGATATCAACTATGGAATGATAGCTCATGGAAATGACAAGAGCAGAAACACGGCTAACCATGGTGTTATCGGCCGCTTATGCTATTGCCACTGTGCTGAGTTAAGCATACATTTATTTGGAAGGATTGGATGACAAGAAGGCTGATGGGGCATCTATCAGCAAAGGATGCAGTTTTAACCTTAGCTGGTGTATCGCCAAGATCTTGAGTATTACATGAAGAAATTTTTGATGGACCTTCAAGAAACCGTATTTTGACAAAGAAGTGTCTCGTGAAAAACTCGGGACCCAGAAGTTGAAACTAGCCAAGCTAGAGGAGCAAAACCTCGAGATACCGGAGATTCGTCAGGAACTGAAGGACAGTAGGACCATGGTTAATGCCAAGGATGTTGAAACCTAGAAGTTTGGAACGCAACTCCAGGAATATTAAAGGATGTCATGAGAAACTTCGCATCAACAGAGATGACCTGGCAAAAGAACTTGAGAAGGACAAGCACGATCGGAAGAAGTCATCGGAGACATGAGCAAGACTTGGAGAGTTTGGCGACGTTGAAGATTTATTGACCTTTAGAAGACCAAACACATATTTTATACTGACGTTAGAAGCGACGTTTGTGAGCTGTCATTTGTTGGATGTTTTTTGACAGCCACAAATAAAAATCTGTCTTTTCAAAGCTATTGTTTGTATTGTGTGCATCTCTCTCTATCTTGCATATCTCACCCCAAACCCACATGGACCCAATAGAGGATGAATGGAGATGAGCTTGTATTTTCTGGACCGATGAGTCAGTTGGAGACAGACTGATGGATTCAGAACATGGAGGATCACATGGAGGGAGAACAACCCTATAGCCGGAAATGATATGACCAAGCATGCTATTCATGAAGGAAATATGCCCTAGAGGCAATAATAAAGTTATTATTTATTTCCTTATATCATGATAAATGTTTATTATTCATGCTAGAATTGTATTAACCAGAAACATAATACATGTGTGAATACATAGACAAATAGAGTGTCACTAGTATGCCTCTACTTGACTAGCTCGTTAATCAAAGATGGTTATGTTTCCTAACCATGAACAAAGAGTTGTTATTTGATTAACGGGATCACATCATTAGGTGAATGATCTGATTGACATGACCCATTCCATTAGCTTAGCACCCGATCGTTTAGTCTGTTGCTATTGCTTTTTCATGACTTATACATTTTCCTATGACTATGAGATTATGCAACGCCCGTTTGCCGGAGGAACACTTTGTGTGCTACCAAACGTCACAACGTAAATGGGTGATTATAAAGGTGCTCTACAGGTGTCTCCAAAGGTACATGTTGGGTTGGCGTATTTCGAGATTAGGATTTGTCACTCCGATTGTCGGAGAGGTATCTCTGGGCCCTCTCGGTAATGCACATCACATAAGCCTTGCAAGCATTGCAACTAATGAGTTAGTTGCGAGATGATGTATTACGGAATGAGTAAAGAGGCTTGCCGGTAACGAGATTGAACTAGGTATTGAGATACCGATGATCGAATCTCGGGCAAGTAACATACCGATGACAAAGGGAACAACGTATGTTGTTATGCGGTCTGACCGATAAAGATCTTTGTAGAATATGTAGGAGCCAATATGAGCATCCAGGTTCCGCTATTGGTTATAGACCGGAGACGTGTCTCGGTCATGTCTACATTGTTCTCGAACCCGTAGGGTCCGCACGCTTAAGGTTTCGATGAGAGTTATATTATGAGTTTTGATGTACCGAAGTTAGTTCGGAGTCCCGGATGTGATCACGGACATGACGAGGAGTCTTGAAATGGTCGATACATAAAGATTGATATATTGGACGGCTATATTCGGACACCGAAAGTGTTCCGGGTGATTTCGGAGAAAACCGGAGAGCCGGAGGGTTACCGGAACCCCCCCCCGGGAGAAGTAATGGGCCATATGGGCCTTAGTGGAGAGAGAGAGGGGCAGCCAAAGGTGGGCCGCGCGCCTCCTCCCCCCTGGTCCGAATTGGACTACGAGGGGGGGGCGGCGCCCCCCTTTCCTTCTCCCTCCCCACTTCTTTCCCCCTCCTAGTAGGAGTCCTACTCCTACTAGGAGGAGGACTCCTCCTTGGCGCGCCATAGGGGCCGGCCGGCCTCCGCCCCTTGATCCTTTATATACGGGGGCAGGGGGCACCCCTAGACACACAAGTTGATCCACGTGATCATATTCTTAGCCGTGTGTGGTGCCCCCTTCCACCATAATCCTCGATAATATTGTAGCGGTGCTTAGGCGAAGCCCTGCGACGGTAGTACATCAAGATCGTCACCACGTCGTCGTGCTGACGGAACTCTTCCCCGACACTTTGCTGGATCGGAGTCCGGGGATCGTCATCGAGCTGAACGTGTGCTAAACCTCGGAGGTGCCGTAGTTTCGGTGCTTGATCGGTCGGGCCGTGAAGACGTACGACTACATCAACCGCGTTGTGCTAACGCTTCCGCTGTCGGTCTCCAAGGGTACGTAGATCACACTCTCCTCTCTCGTTACTATGCATCACCATGATCTTGCGTGTGCGTAGGAATTTTTTTTGAAATTACTACGTTCCGTAACAGTGGTATCAGAGCCAGGTTTTATATGTTGATGTTATATGCACGAGTAGAACACAAGTGAGTTCTGGGCGATATAAGTCATACTTCTTACCAGCATGTCATACTTTGGTTCGGCGGTATTGTTGGACGAAGCGGCCCGGACCGATATTACGCGTACGCTTATGCGAGACCGGTTCTCCCGACGTGCTTTGCACATAGGTGGCTTGCGGGTGACAGTTTCTCCAACTTTAGTTGAACCGAGTGTGGCTATGCCCGGTCCTTGCGAAGGTTAAAACATCACCAACTTGACAATCTATCGTTGTGGTTTTGATGCGTAGGTAAGATTGGTTCTTGCTTACGCCCGTAGCAGCCACGTAAAACTTGCAACAACAAAGTAGAGGACGTCTAACTTGTTTTTGCAGGGCATGTTGTGATGTGATATGGTTAAGACATGATGCTAAATTTTATTGTATGAGATGATCATGTTTTGTAACCGAGTTATCGGCAATTGGCAGGAGCCATATGGTTGTCGCTTTATTGTATGCAATGCAATCGCGCTGTAATGCTTTACTTTATCACTAAGCAGTAGCGATAGTCGTGGAAGCATAAGATCGGCGAGACGACAACGATGCTACGATGGAGATCAAGGTGTCGCGCCGGTAACGATGGTGATCACGATGGTGCTTCGAAGATGGAGATCACAAGCACAAGATGATGATGGCCATATCATATCACTTATATTGATTTCATGTGATGTTTATCTTTTATGCATCTTATCTTGCTTTGATTGACGGTAGCATTATAAGATGATCTCTCACTAATTATCAAGAAGTGTTCTCCCTGAGTATGCACCGTTGCGAAAGTTCTTCGTGCTGAGACACCACGTGATGATCGGGTGTGATAGGCTCTACGTTCAAATACAACGGGTGCAAAACAGTTGCACACACGGAATACTCAGGTTATACTTGACGAGCCAAGCATATATAGATATGGCCTCGGAACACGGAGACCGAAAGGTCGAGCGTGAATCATGTAGTAGATATGATCAACATAGTGATGTTCACCAATAAAACTACTCCATCTCACGTGATGATCGGACATGGTTTAGTTGATTTGGATCACATAATCACTTAGAGGATTAGAGGGATGTCTATCTAAGTGGGAGTTCTTTAAGTAAATTAATTGAACCTAAATTTATCATGAAACTTAGTACGTGATAGTATCTTGCTTGTTTATGCTTGATTGTAGATAGATGGCTCGTGCTGTTGTTCCTTTGAATTTTAATGCGTTCCTTGAGAAAGCAAAGTTGAAAGATGATGGTAGCAATTACATGGACTGGGTCCGTAACTTGAGGATTATCCTCATTGCTGCACAAAAGAATTACGTCCTGGAAGCACCGCTGGGTGCCAGGCCTGCTGCTGGAGCAACACCAGATGTTATGAACGTCTAGCAGAGCAAAGCTGATGACTACTCGATAGTTCAGTGTGCCATGCTTTACGGCTTAGAATCAGGACTTCAACGACGTTTTGAACGTCATGGAGCATATGAGATGTTCCAGGAGTTGAAGTTAATATTTCAAGCAAATGCCCAGATTGAGAGATATGAAGTCTCCAATAAGTTCTATAGCTGCAAGATGGAGGAGAACAGTTCTGTCAGTGAGCATATACTCAAAATGTCTGGGTATAATAATCACTTGATTCAATTGGGAGTTAATCTTCCAGATGATTGCGTCATTGACAGAATTCTCCAATCACTGCCACCAAGCTACAAGAGCTTCATGATGAACTATAATATGCAAGGGATGAATAAGACTATTCCCGAGCTCTTCGCAATGCTGAAAGCTGTGGAGGTAGAAATCAAGAAGGAGCATCAAGTGTTGATGGTCAACAAGACCACTAGTTTCAAGAAAAAGGGCAAAGGGAAGAAGAAGGGGAACTTCAAAAAGAACAGCAAGCAAGTTGCTACTCAAGAGAAGAAACCCAAACCTGGACCTAAGCGTGAAACTGAGTGCTTCTACTGTAAGCAGACTGGTCACTGGAAGCGGAACTGCCCCAAGTATTTGGCGGATAAGAAGGATGGCAAGGTGAACAAAGGTATATGTGATATACATGTTATTGATGTGTACCTTACTAATGCTCGCAGTAGCACCTGGGTATTTGATACTGGTTGTGTTGCTAATATTTGCAACTCGAAACAGGGACTACGGATTAAGCGAAGATTGGCTAAGGACGAGGTGACGATGCGCGTGGGAAATGGTTCCAAAGTCGATGTGATCGCAGTCGGCACGCTACCTCTACATCTACCTTCGGGATTAATATTAGACCTAAATAATTGTTATTTGTTGCCAGCGTTAAGCATGAACATTATATCTGGATCTTGTTTGATGCGAGATGGTTATTCATTTAAATCTGAGAATAATGGTTGTTCTATTTATATGAGTAATATCTTTTATGGTCATGCACCCTTAAAGAGTGGTCTATTTTTATTGAATCTCGATAGTAGTGACACACATATTCATAGTGTTGAAGCCAAAAGATGCAGAGTTGATAATGATAGTGCAACTTATTTGTGGCACTGCCGTTTGGGTCATATCGGTATAAAGCGCATGAAGAAACTCCATACTGATGGGCTTTTGGAACCACTTGATTATGAATCACTTGGTACTTGCGAACCGTGCCTTATATGTAAGATGACAAAAACACCGTTCTCCGGTACTATGGAGAGAGCAACAGATTTGTTGGAAATCATACATACAGATGTATGTGGTCCGATGAACGTTGAGGCTCCTGGCGGATATCGTTATTTTCTCACCTTCACAGATGACTTAAGCAGATATGGGTATATCTACTTAATGAAACACAAGTCTGAAACATTTGAAAAGTTCAAAGAATTTCAGAGTGAAGATGAAAATCATCGTAACAAGAAAATAAAATTCCTACGATCTAATCGTGGAGGAGAATATTTGAGTTACGAGTTTGGTGTACATTTGAAAAATTGTGGAATGGTTTCGCAACTCACGCCACCCGGAACACCACAGCGTAATGGTGTGTCCGAACGTTGTAATCGTACTTTACTAGATATGGTGCGATCTATGATGTCTCTTACTGATTTACCGCTATCATTTTGGGGATACGCTCTAGAGACGGCCGCATTCACGTTAAATAGGGCACCATCAAAATCCGTTCAGACGACGCCTTATGAACTGTGGTTTGGCAAGAAACCAAAGTTGTCGTTTCTGAAAGTTTGGGGCTGCGATGCTTATGTGAAAAAGCTTCAACCTGATAAGCTCGAACCCAAATCGGAGAAATCTGTCTTCATAGGATATCCAAAGGAAACTATTGGATACACCTTCTATCACAGATCCGAAGGCAAGACTTTTGTTGCTAAATTCGGAAAAATTCTGGAGAAGGAGTTTCTCTTGAAAGAAGTGAGTGGGAGGAAAGTAGAACTTGATGAGGTAACTGTACCTACTCCCTTATTGGAAAGTAGTACATCACAAAAACCTGTTTCTGTGACACCTACACCAGTTAGTGAGGAAGCTAATGATGATGATCATGAAACTTCAGAACAAGTTACTACTGAACCTCGTAGATCAACCAGAGTGAGATCCGCGCCAGAGTGGTACGGTAATCCTGTTCTGGAAGTCATGCTACTAGATCATGATGAACCTACGAACTATGAAGAAGCGATGGTGAGCCCAGATTCCGCAAAATGGCTTGAAGCCATGAAATCTGAGATGGGAACAAGGTATGGACTTTGGTTGACTTGCCCGATGATCGGCAAGCAATTGAGAATAAATGGATCTTCAAGAAGAAGACTGACGCTGACGGTAATATTACTGTCTACAAAGCTCGACTTGTCGCAAAAGGTTTTTCGGCAAGTTCAAGGGATTTACTACGATGAGACCTTCTCACCCGTAGCGATGCTTAAGTCTATCCGAATCATGTTAGCAATTGCCGCATTTTATGATTATGAAATTTGGCAGATGGATGTCAAAAATGCATTCCTGAATGGATTTCTGGAAGAAGAGTTGTATATGATGCAACCAGAAGGCTTTGTCGATCCAAAGGGAGCTAACAAAGTGTGCAAGCTCCAGCGATCCCTTTATGGACTGGTGCAAGCATCTCGGAGTTGGAATAAACACTTTGATAGTGTGATCAAAGCATTTGGCTTTATACAGACTTTTGGAGAAGCCTGTATTTACAAGAAAGTGAGTGGGAGCTCTGTAGCATTTTTGATATTATACGTGGATGACATATTACTAATTGGAAATGATATAGAATTTCTGGATAGCATAAAGGGATACTTGAATAAGAGTTTTTCAATGAAAGACCTCGGTGAAGCTGCTTACATATTAGGCATTAAGATTTATAGAGATAGATCAAGACGCTTAATTGGACTTTCACAAAGCACATGCCTTGACAAAGTTTTGAAGAAGTTCAAAATGGATCAAGCAAAGAAAGGGTTCTTGCCTGTGTTACAAGGTGTGAAGTTGAGTAAGACTCAATGCCCGACCACTGCAGAAGATAGAGAGAAAATGAAAGATGTTCCCTATGCTTCAGCCATAGGCTCTATCATGTATGGAATGCTGTGTACCAGACCTGATGTGTGCCTTGCTATAAGTCTAGCAGGGAGGTACCAAAGTGATCCAGGAGTGAATCACTGGACAGCGGTCAAGAACATCCTGAAATACCTGAAAAGGACTAAGGATATGTTTCTCATATATGGAGGTGACAAAGAGCTCATCATAAAAGGTTACGTTGATGCAAGCTTTGACACTGATCCGGACGATTCTAAATCGCAAACCGGATACGTGTTTACATTAAACGGTGGAGCTGTCAGTTGGTGCAGTTCTAAACAAAGCGTTGTGGCGGGATCTACATGTGAAGCAGAGTACATAGCTGCTTCGGAATCAGCAAATGAAGGAGTCTGGATGAAGGAGTTCATATCCGATCTAGGTGTCATACCTAGTGCATCGGGTCCAATGAAAATCTTTTGTGACAATACTGGTGCAATTGCCTTGGCAAAGGAATCCAGATTTCACAAGAGAACCAAGCACATCAAGAGATGCTTCAATTCCATCCGGGATCTAGTCCAGGTGGGAGACATAGAGATTTGCAAGATACATACGGATCTGAATGTTGCAGACCCGTTGACTAAGCCTCTTCCACGAGCAAAACATGATCATCACCAAGGCTCCATGGGTGTTAGAATCATTACTGTGTAATCTAGATTATTGACTCTAGTGCAAGTGGGAGACTGAAGGAAATATGCCCTAGAGGAAATAATAAAGTTATTATTTATTTCCTTATATCATAATAAATGTTTATTATTCATGCTAGAATTGTATTAACCGGAAACATAATACATGTGTGAATACATAGACAAACAGAGTGTCACTAGTATGCCTCTACTTGACTAGCTCGTTAATCAAAGATGGTTATGTTTCCTAACCATGAACAAAGAGTTGTTATTTGATTAACGGGATCACATCATTAGGTGAATGATCTGATTGACATGACCCATTCCATTAGCTTAGCACCCGATCGTTTAGTATGTTGCTATTGCTTTCTTCATGACTTATACATGTTCCTATGACTATGAGATTATGCAACTCCCGTTTGCCGGAGGAACACTTTGTGTGCTACCAAACGTCACAACGTAAATGGGTGATTATAAAGGTGCTCTACAGGTGTCTCCAAAGGTACATGTTGGGTTGGCATATTTCGAGATTAGGATTTGTCACTCCGATTGTCGGAGAGGTATCTCTGGGCCCTCTCGGTAATGCACATCACATAAGCCTTGCAAGCATTGCAACTAATGAGTTAGTTGCGAGATGATGTATTACGGAACGAGTAAAGAGACTTGCCGGTAACGAGATTGAACTAGGTATTGAGATACCGACGATCGAATCTCGGGCAAGTAACATACCGATGACAAAGGGAACAACGTATGTTGTTATGCAGTCTGACCGATAAAGATATTCGTAGAATATGTAGGAGCCAATATGAGCATCCAGGTTCCGCTATTGGTTGTTGACCGGAGACATGTCTCGGTCATGTCTACATTGTTCTCGAACCCGTAGGGTCCGCACGCTTAAGGTTTCGATGAGAGTTATATTATGAGTTTTGATGTACCGAAGTTAGTTCGGAGTCCGAGATATGATCACGGACATGACGAGGAGTCTCGAAATGGTCCAGACATAAAGATTGATATATTGGACGGCTATATTCGGACACCGGAAGTGTTCGGGGTGATTTCGGAGAAAACCGGAGAGCGAGAGGAGATCTACTCCCCCCCCCCCCGGGAGAAGTAATGGGCCATATGGGCCTTAGTGGAGAGAGAGAGGAGCAGCCAAAGGTGGGCCGCGTGCCTCCTCCCCCCTGGTCCGAATTGGACTAGGAGGGGGCGGCGCCCCCCTTTCCTTCTCCCTCCCCACTTCTTTCCCCCTCCTAGTAGGAGTCCTACTCCTACTAGGAGGAGGACTCCTCCTTGGCGCGCCATAGGGGCCGGCCGGCCTCCTCCCCTTGATCCTTTATATACGGGAGCAGGGGGCACCCCTAGACACAGAAGTTGATCCACGTGATCATATTCTTAGCCGTGTGCGGTGCCCCCTTCCACCATAATCCTCGATAATATTGTAGCGGTGCTTAGGCGAAGCCCTGCGACGGTAGTACATTAAGATCGTCACCACACCGTCGTGCTGACGGAACTCTTCCCCGACACTTTGCTGGATCGGAGTCCGGGGATCGTCATCGAGCTGAACGTGTGCTAAAACTCGGAGGTGCCGTAGTTTCGGTGCTTGATCGGTCGGGCCGTGAAGACGTACGATTACATCAACCGCGTTGTGCTAACGCTTCCGCTATCGGTCTACAAGGGTACGTAGATCACACTCTCCCCTCTTGTTGCTATGCATCACCATGATCTTGCGTGTGCGTAGGAATTTTTTTGAAATTACTACGTTCCCCAACTATTCGGTGCTTTGAAAGAGGTGCTGCTACTTGGTGCAGGATGTACCAAAACAACAATGGATGGCAAAGAGTAACCACTTGGAAAGAATTTAAGTTGACTTTGCTAAAGTCTCGGGTTGTGTCCCAAAAATTGAAGCCTTATGGAAGTAATATGAAGAAACCTTGTGCATGCAAGCTTTGTGGAGAAATAGGACATAACCATAAAGAACACAAGGGTGAATACCCTAATTGTGAAGGAAGTCACCCAGCTGAATGAATGCCCAACTAGGTAGATCACTTGTTTCTTATGTGAAGGGACAACCCACTACCCTGCTCAGTGTCACATTTACCCCATGGTACAACGAACTACCCAACAGAAGAAAGAAGCAATGAAAGTATCCCTCACGGAAATTTTAGAAGAACCGGTAATGAAGGAAGAGGTGGAGGACACACCCAAAGCAGACCCAATTAAACCCTACACCAACTTGTGCTATTCATGTGGAGAAGAAGGACACATCTCCCAGAATTTTATGAATGGGGATCTAGTAGAATTCCCGACAGAGGAAGTAGAGTATGACCCACAAGAAATAGAAGCCCTGATTGGAACAAAAAAGTCCAGGAAGAGAAGTAGATTGGATTCCAGGAAGGGCCTGAGTCATATCACCTGTTACAGGTGCAAGGAGTCAGGGCACTACTTCAGCGATTGCCCCAAAAAGGAAACCTCGAGATTTGTCAGAAGTAATATGTTTTCGTTGTAATGAAGCAGGGTAATTTGCCAAATATTATCCCAAGGAGAAGGAGACTGGTGATAATTAGTTGAGTTTGCAACAGACGAAATATATAGTAGAAGTGGGAACAACTTTTATTATCGAGGTGTTGAGTTGAGGCATGCAATGGAAATGCAGGAGATGGTAATAATTTGAGAATCAATAAAGTTAGTATCGTGGGTACTGATTTGGAATTTATGAGTGTTACTCTATGAAGAAAGATTTTGACCATTTTCGGGGATATGAGAAATATGGTCTATGGATGAGTTTGTGCATTTCAAGGGTGGTAGTAACTGTGAGGACCCTTGACCCCTGGAAAAAGATAATGATATACCATGAAGTGGATCTCGGACAAAATAAGTATGAGTTTTGTCTCGATATGTGGGATACCCCACGAGTATGAAGGGATGAAGTACTATTGGATATACAGGAGGTTGAATGTTGGTAATGTGGAGCAATAGTAAACCCGTGATGAGTCTGAGTAATCACGTCTTAGTTTGGTACCAATAGAAGGAAGAAAGACAATACAATTGGATGGATTTTAAGTATGCTAGGAAGCTGAATATTGGAATAATGATCAGTTGCCTCGATGATGAGTTCAAGGTTTGCAAGTGATGAGATGGGCCATAACCCACAGGCCCCAGGACCTGCCAAGAAGCAAGCACACTCTTGATGAAGGAAAAACCCTGGAAGAGATTACGACCTTACCCACCAACGCAAAACCCGAGAGTTGTGAAGGAACGATAGATGTTTGTTTGGCTTGCAGAATCAATGGATTTTTCCGAACTTGGTTCGTTGACAAGATGAATTCTGCAATGCTTGTGAGGATGACCAGGTGTTAGAATGCGAGATTCGCTAAACCGTATACCAGGTAATGATTTGGGTCGGGATGGGATGGTAAATAATTGATCACCATACCGACTTACTCTTATTATTCGCCTTGCTATATGGGATGGTAAATCTGAGTGGCTTGCCTATAGTAGAGAGACGACGATTAAAACCTTGTTTAAACCGTAGAATGGTATAGCAATTTTTGCCCTTGTACACGACAGTTGTTGCCACCCGTAGGTTATACGGTGAGGTTCAACCCAGACCCATTCACTGCAGGAGAAACCATAAATTGTTGACCACCATGAGATATCGATAGTTTTTTTTAGTATTGGCGCCAGACCCGTCAGCTATGAAGAACCAATCTTGGAATAACCTTACCAAGATGAAAGGACAGAAGAATTGCGGTAAAGATTATGCCACTACCGGAAGAGCCCAGGGAAGGAATTTTCCCGAGAATCTGAGAAGACCGGCCCTGTCAAGAATAAGGATGGAGTATATGAGTATTGGTGGGACCGTAATGATGTTTCTAAGGGTGGTAGCACCCCAGACCCCCTGTGATAATCTATGGATTTTGAGAAGACCCCTGGCCCTAACCTATTTCTTGCTAGCCTCTCCGAATCTCGAGGACAAGATTCATTTTAAGGGTGGTAGGTTTGTAACATCCCAAAATTCTAAATTTTGGAATGTTATAATAAATAGATAGTTTTTATTGTTGTGTGACTCATTGACTGAAAGTGAGTGAAAATTGAAACTTTTGAAAGTTAAATGAGAGGAAATAAAAGGACTTTCCCAAACTTTCATCTTGGCTTTCTGATCTCCATGAATTCAAATACTTTTTTCAAAATACAAAACCCTAGAGAGAAGATGACATGACTTCTTCCATTTAATTAAATGAAAAGGGTTTTGAAAAGATTTGAATTCCATTTGGAAATATTTCAAATTCAGAAACTTTAAGCAACTCAATGATTTTCATAAGAGAGGATAAAATGACTTCTTCAAAACATATGAAATATGAGTTGGGAGTTCCAAAGAATCAATTTAAAACTCCGTAGAAATTATTATTTTCAATTTGGAGTTATTTGGGTTTTATTTAAATTATTTTTCTCCAAAATTACAATATATGGAAATTAGGGTAAAATGATTTCCTACAGTAGAAAATTAGAGAGAAATAAATTTGAAATCATTTTGGTATTTTTAAAATGATTTTTATTGGGTTTTATTGCATCAATAGCACTCTTTGCTTTATTTGAAAGTTTGTAGATTTTATTTGACGCTAGTAAAATGTTCATGCCATGGAAAATCTTTTTCTGAAAATTTTGATATATAATATGACTATATAAAAATTTTAATTTATTTTTGTTATTTGGTTTTCCTTCTGTTTCTATTTTAAAAACTGAACATACGGCCCATAATTATTTGTCGGCCACACGCGTAAATGGGCCAGGCCCAACCAGCCATAATCCTTTCCTGTCTTTTCTTTCCTTTCTTCTTTAGCCAAAATTCAGAAAAAAAAAACTGCAGCGCCGTGTACGCGTGCCTGGCTGGCCTGTGGTGATTTTTTTTTAGCCCGTGCAGTTTCCCGTTTATTTTATTTGTTCGTTTACGTTTAGTCCCATATTGCCTAGCCTTTGACCCTTAAACCTCTTTTTCACCTATAAATATAAACCCATAGAGCCTCCAAAAATCAACTAATTCGGGTTAAATCAATATTTTGGTTTGACTAGATTCATTTAAGAAAAATATTTTTCTCCTCTCCGGCGCGATTTCTGGAAGTTGTCTTTTCTCTCTGAAGTAGTCTTTTCCCTACCTTATAAAGGTATCGTTCTTCATTTTTTTTCTTTTTATACTTCCGTAGTTTATTATTTCTAGACTAGTATGATACAATAATTAGATTATCAATTAGTCTATATATTTATACATTAGACCTAGAATTCTTTTAGCTGTAGCTATTTCTTTTTTCTTTCGTAAAACAGGTTGGCCCTGATTTTTCAAATAGCCATAATTTTTTACTCGTTCTTCCAAATTAGATGAAACCAGCACCTATATTTTTGTCTTGTTTTCACCTATCTAGTGAACATGTCGCGTCAACTTTTTTAAATTTTCAAATTTCGAAATTTTTTCACATTCATATTCAAACTTCTTTTGATCATAACTTGAGTTTTATAGCTCCGATTTAATTGATTCTTTTTGCAAATCGAAACTCTTGACATAAACTTTCCGATAAGGCCAAATTCACATAATTTTGATACTGTTAGAAATTGTTTCGTGTTGCAACAGTTATTTTCTTGGTTTTGATGTTTTCTGAACTATCTTCTTCGTTCTTCCCGATCTTTTGAGTGATTGCTTATGTGTGGTTACTATTGCTTGCTGACGATAGATTGAACGGAGTGTGACGAGTAGAACTAGCAGGAGTCATGAGTGTGAATCATCTTCATCAACTGTACAAGGCAAGTTCACACTTTGATCATACTTTTCATTACCCAGATTTTATGCATTAGTTCCCATCCTCAAACATTGCATGATTAGGAAGTGTTTAACATGTGGGTATTGGGAAGTAGATGATTAGGTAGAACCTATTACCTGTTTTATTATCAAACCCCTGGGAGTTACTTCTATGTTACGCTTATATTGCCATGCTATGCTCGTAGACGTGGTTTGGGTTTGAGTGTATCCATGACATATGTGAGATTATTATCTAATGGTTAACTTAAGGTGGCTAATTTAATACACATCTAGGTGGAATGGTAGGGGCATCTTGGAGCACCCAGTGGTTTGCCCGGGCACCTGGAGAACCCAGTGCTTGCCCAAGGGGATCCCGGAGGACCCGTGTGATCACCCTATGGAATGCCACCCAGGCTCAAAGGGATCATAAGATTATTCATGCTAGAAACTTCCATATGCAGCCACAAGCCATTATGGGCTCTAGCATAGTTGAGTCAGTTGTGTGAGCTCTTGAAGAGGTGAACTAGCAGATGTAGGGGAAATGTAGGTGTACCGGTCTAGAGTAAATGCTTCTGAAAGATTGTGTCTCGGTCAGCCGTTTCTCAAACACCCTATAGTGCGAGAAATCCAACGGAGGAGATCGAGTGTTGTGGGGAAAAGTGCGCAAACCTCTACAGAGTGTACAAAGGAATCATGATTAGCCGTGTCCTCGGTTATGGACATCTTGAGTATCTGGTTCTTGAATTATCATGTTAATCTCAACACTTTATTTAATTAATTTGATTGGGTTAATGATTATTATTTTGGGATTGAGTTGGAGGAACCTTCTCAATATTTATCAAACCAGCTTTGTAGTTAAATAAAATATATTCCTTTGTAGTAGGGAAATATTGGCTTTTCGCAAAAACATTATAACCATTGAGCCTCCACCAGCCATATATGCATGTAGTGATAGTTATTATTCATCATTATCCTATGGTGTGAATTTGCCAGTACATTCAACGTATTGACCCTTTGTGGCTGCAACGTCTCATGTTATAGGTTTTTTACGATGAGTAAGTGATACGTTAGGGTTACGATTTCTACACTCAACTTTGCCGTTGGTGTTGATGGGAATCCATAACCTTATTGTTACTTCCGCTATTTGGATTGTGGTAATAGTATTTATGTTACTTTATACAAGTGATTTACCTCTGTTATAAATCCTCGAGTACTGTGTGTGTCAGCATACCGATTCAGGGATGACACTTAAGCACAGAGACTTGACCATCTGAGGTCGGGTCGCTACATCGGTCTATGCTACCTCTTGAGCATGCATTGGTTTTCCCTTGAAGAGGAAAGCGTCATGCAGCAAAGTAGCGTAACTATTTCCCTCAGTTTTTGAGAACCAAGGTATCAATCCAGTAGGAGACAACGCACAAGTCACCTAGTACCTGCACAAACAAGCAAGAACCTTGCAACCAACTCGATAAAGGGGTAATCAATCCCTTCACGATCACTCGCAAAAGTGACATCTAATAAAGATAGTAAGGTAAATATTTTTGTTTTTTTTGTTGTATAGATCTGAAAGTAAAGATTGCAAAATAAAATAAATAGGAAACTAGAATTGTAAATAGGAAACTAATATGATGGAAAATAGACCCAGGGGCCATAGGTTTCACTAGTGGCTTCTCTCAAGATAGCATATATTACGGTGGGTGAACAACTTACTGTCGAGCAATTGATAGAAGAGGGCATAGTTATGATAATATCTAGGCAATGATCATAAATATAGGCATCACGTCCGTGTCAAGTAGACCGAAACGATTCTGCATCTACTACTATTACTCCACACATCAACCGCTATCTTGCATGCATCTAGAAACTAGTGGGAAAAGGGTCAAATGTGAAGCACATTAGTCCCGGTTTGTAACGGAACCGGCACTAATGTGACCATTAGTGCCAGTTCCAACGGCTAGGCGGGCGGAGATCTATAGTACCAATTCGTGGCGAACCTATAGTACCGGTTCATCCCACGAACCGGTACTAAAGAGGTTGTGGCCCCACTGTCCCACTTTAGTGTCGGTTCATGCTACGAACCGGTACTAAAGATGTTGTGGCAGGCTGTTTTTAGTCCCACCTCGCTCCCCTAACAAGGTTTTTACCACCTTAAATATGTTACTTCTCATACTATCACAAGCACTTGGTCTTCATTTAACTCTATGTGTAGAATTTGTGGCCGCAATATGAGTCTTCACCGGTTTACAAACCGTTGAGGACTCATATTGACAATTCAGATTATACACAAACAGATCATTGATGATCAAAGTATTTTTGATGTATTTCTCTATAAAGAAATATAAGATCATGGTCTAAATGCTCTGATATTTTCTTTACAGAGAGATATATTTTTTTACATGTTTACACATAGCATTTAGATCAATGTATTTTTTATATATATTTTTACATGTTTACATAATCTGTTTCGAAGTATTAGGGTTTCGAACGAAAACGCATCTGTTACAAACAAAGGCATTTCATTTAGTACCGACTGTTTTTTAGTCCCACCTCGCCAAGCGAGAGGCACTCGCAGTGGTTTATAAGCCTTGAGTGTAGAGACGGTGATGGAGAGGCGCAATGCTCACCTGCACGTTGCTTAGCTTCACGCCTAGAGGAAGTGGTGTAGACTGCATGGAGCCATCAGGGTTTCGGACGAAAACTACACATAACATGTGCAAAAGAGTAGAGAGGGTTGCAGCAAAAACTGGATGCACTTCGTGTACAAACTGGACAATCTCTTTCGGAGTATCAAGGTTTCGGACGAGAACTCATCTATTACACAGGCACTTCATTTTTTTAAACTTATTTGAACTCTAGACTTCTTTTGCGTTCCGTATGCACCATTTAAAGCGACGTCATCAATTTTCAACCATTTCTAAAATCATTTGCTATTTTTTAGTCATTTACTGATTTGTTTAGAGAGCTAAATGACCGTGAAATTGAAAATCACTACAAAATGAACTCTGAAAATGTTGAAACTTGGCATGGTATCATCATTTCACCCACATAGCATGTGCAAAAGAGTAGAGAGGGTTACGGCAAAAAAATGGATGCACTTCGTGTACAAACTGGACAATGTCTTTCGGAGTATCAGGGTTTCGGACGAGAACTCATCTGTTATACGGGCACTTCATTTTTTAAACTTATTTGAACTCCAGACTTTTTTTGCGTTCTGTGTGCACCATTGAAAGCGACGTCA